>NW_021166957.1:2500-64420 GCF_900634415.1 Cottoperca gobio | reverse complement strand
TTATATTATATATATATATATATTATATATATATATATATATATATATAACCCTTATATATATATATTTTTTTTTTTCAATAAAAACTTGTGAACTTTAGTATTTTTATACTTTTTTATAATACATTTGCAACTGTGTCCTTAACGTAATTACATATTGTATTTGACATTATTAAATGATTAAGTGGGTTTTATTTACCTCATACACAGGTAAATCCAGTGGTGCCCAACATAGGGGGCGGGCCCCTCCAAAGGGTCACCAGCTGAGAGCTGACGATTAATGTGAGAGAAGAAGAAGAAACTAAAGTCTGATGCACACATTTATATTCATATTTCAATATTAACAAACTGTATTTGATCATTTATTGTTTTTTATGTGAAATGTTAATCTGCAAAGTAACTAAAGACGTCAAAACTGCACTTAAGTAAATGTACTTAGTTACAGAAAGGTGATTCAAAGCTATTCAATTACACACTTCCTGTTCTCTCTCTCTCTCACACACTCTCTCTCACACACACACACACACACACACACACACACACACACACACACACACACACTTCTATCTTGATGACAAATAAACTCCTGACCTTTCAGTGAGTAACGTTGAACCTTTCCACGCTCAGCTGTGTTTTAATTGTGTGGATAAAATCAGAAAAGATAAAGTTTATTCTCAGAGGATTAGCGGACAGGTTGTATCTTTTATGGCAGCCATCTTTATCTTCTGCTCCCATCGCGTAAGGGTCTGCTGGCCTGTGAAGGCATGTGTTATTATTCAAATTCAATACAAATAATATACAAATAAATGTAAAATATCAGAGATCATTAATGGCTGATAGGATAACACACACACACACACACACACACACACACACACACACACACAGAGTTTCTGTCTCAGAGGAACAGGCAGAGATTACTGGCGGACAACAGCGCCCCCTGAGACAACACCAGGAACTGCAGCTGACAGACACGACTTCCTGCTTCAGACTGAACATCAGACGATGTGTTCTCACTGTGAAGGTCGACACTAGTGGACGTCTCATTTTAACAGAGGTGGAAGAAGAAGACACACAGAGAGAGGGAGGGGGGGGGGGGTGAGAGTCGGAACCAGAGCGTTTACAGGAAACGAGCAGGAAGAAGATGAGACGGTAAGGAGGTCTTAACTCTTTTACTTTAACATTTACTTCTTTATGTTGTACGATTCTGCCTCTTTATACTTTATACTTCTTCTCCACAACACCTCAGATTACATATTGTACTTTTTTACTTTGTATTACTCTAAATTGAACTGCCCTGCAGTTTATAAAGTCATTAAAAGGAGCTGCAGCACTAAAGTGTTCTCTGGCATGAGGTGTGTGCAGCAGATAAATACTCAACACAAGGTGTTACTGAGCCAAATGCAAATAACATTATTATATATAATATATTATTAAACTCATAAAACTGTTACCAGATTAGCAAAAAGAGACAAAACAACCAAAAGTAAAATGAGTAAAAGGGACAGAAAACCAGACGTAATGTTGAAGCACAGCTCCTCGTGGACTTCCTGTCATGATTCAAGGAGCTGTTGCTTTGCAATAAGCTGCAGCAACATGGTGATGGCCTCTGGCTGTGTAGAAACAAGAAGTGTTGTTCTATTTCTAAACAGAAACCAGATAACGTTTCAGTTTGAGCAACATTCTGCTTCTCCCTCGTGGTAATAGAAATGTCTGCATGTAGTTTTGAAAGATTTCCTCCCGTGTGCATGTGAAAGGCTGCGTTTAAATTCAGAACGCCCGAGTTCAGTTACCAGTAAAGTGTGTGTGTGTGTGTATGTGTGTGTGTGTGTGTGTGTGGTGTGGTGAGGAGGAGAGTGTGTGATGTGAGAGAGAGAGAGAGAGAACAGGAAGTGTGTAATTGAATAGCTTTGAATCACCTTTCTGTAACTAAGTACATTTACTTAAGTGCAGTTTTGACGTCTTTAGTTACTTTGCAGATTAACATTTCACATAAAAAACAATAAATGATCAAATACAGTTTGTTAATATTGAAATATGAATATAAATGTGTGCATCAGACTTTAGTTTCTTCTTCTTCTCTCACATTAATCGTCAGCTCTCAGCTGGTGACCCTTTGGAGGGGCCCGCCCCCTATGTTGGGCACCACTGGATTTACCTGTGTATGAGGTAAATAAAACCCACTTAATCATTTAATAATGTCAAATACAATATGTAATTACTTTAAGTACACAGTTGCAAATGTATTATAAAAAGTATAAAAATACTAAAGTTCACAAGTTTTTATTGAAAAAAAAAATATATATATATAAGGGTTATATATATATATATATATATATATATATATATATATAGATATATATATATAAATATACATATATATATATATATATATATATATAGATACATATACATATATATATATAGATATATATATATATATATACATATACATATATATATATATATATATATATATATATATATAGATAATATACATATATATACATATATATATATATATATATATATACATATATACATATACATATATATATATATATATATATATATATATATATATATATATATATATATGTATATAGTATAAAAATACTAAAGTTCACAAGTTTTTATTGACAAAATATATATATATATTTATATATATACACTTTACACTACATTTCAGGGGTACATAATGTACTAACTGCATATATGTGATAATTCTTCAGTCACTTTATAAATGAAGATGTTTACACACATAATTTATGAAGAGCATAATGTTTGCAAGTTTGTTTCACAGTGATGGTTACTGGAGAATATTACAGTAATAGTACTTTACACATACAAAAGGTTAGCTGATAAATATATATATATATTATATATGTGTGTGTGTGTGTGTGTGTGTGTGTGTGTGTGTGTGTGTGTGTGTGTGTGTGTGTGCGTGCGTGCGTGCGTGTGTGTGTGTGTGTGTGTGTGTGCATCCTGTGTTTCTGCTGTGAGGAGTTCTACAGTGAACTGACTCTTGAAAACAATGAAAGTCACTTTGTTCGAGGCTTCAGTTGCAGGTTGGAGTTAAAAAGCACAGCAGACACGTTCTTTTTAAAAACTCTGTATCGATGGCTGCAGGTGAGGGGGCGCTGGTATCGATGCGGGAGGGGCGGGGGCGCGCGGCTGGAGCTCTGGGCGGACCGGGGGAACGCATGGCAGCCTATAAAGTGGATGAAGGTCCGGGGACAGCTCACCTGTCTGGACTCCTGCAGTCAGACGAGCATCTTCTCTGCTCACCTGAGAGGCTTCATACTTTTTACACTTCTTACTCTAGTTTTGGACACAATAGAGGAATTTAATCTTTCAACAACAAACCGGGATTAAGTTGTACCCACAGAAGGAACGTCGCCCTGCACGCGCCAGGTAACCTCTCATTGTGGGGATTTCTTTGCTAATTGCTGCGAGAATATACATTTCAAACCAATGTTCCCAATCCTACTGTGTTTTCCAGGCTCAGCTCTTTATTACTTTAGCACTGGATTTAGCTTCGGTGATGATGCTCAAGACATTTAAAATAAAGAATTAGCTTTATGGCTTATTGAGTTTGGACATTTCTTCTTTTTCCAAAGTGTAGTAAGGGGGTAGAGTCACGTGCTATGTGCAGCTGAACACTTCAGAAGGTAGCTACATTACTTTATATGTCTTTATTTCCCCAGCAGTCATGAGCCGTCGGGTGGTGCTGATGGTGTGTCTCGCACTCGTGCTGGTGGCGTGTTCCCGAGGCGGAGAGGCGCGTGTCCGACTGAACTCCCTCAGGACTGTGATCCTGAGGGAGGGGCACGCGCTGCCGGTAAACAGGAGCACGTGGGAGCCGAGCTTGGACCTGACGGTGAGTGTGTGACGTAGCGTGTTCCAAGGGAGAATTGTTCCAAAGTTTCAGAGCAGTGTTCTAAATGTTCTGATGCGTTCTAAATGTTCTGATGCGTTCTAAATGTTCTGATGCGTTCTAAATGTTCTGATGCGTTCTAAGTGTTCTAAATGTTCTAAATGTTCTGATGCGTTCTAAATGTTCTGATGCGTTCTAAATGTTCTGATGCGTTCTAAATGTTCTGATGCGTTCTAAATGTTCTGATGCGTTCTAAATGTTCTAAATGTTCTGATGCGTTCTAAATGTTCTGATGCGTTCTAAATGTTCTGATGCGTTCTAAATGTTCTGATGCGTTCTAAGTGTTCTAAATGTTCTGATGCGTTCTAAGTGTTCTAAATGTTCTGATGCGTTCTAAATGTTCTGATGCGTTCTAAATGTTCTGATGCGTTCTAAGTGTTCTGATGCGTTCTAAGTGTTCTGAAGCGTTCTAAGTGTTCTGATGCGTTCTAAGTGTTCTAAGTGTTCTAAGTGTTCTGATGCGTTCTAAATGTTCTGATGCGTTCTAAGTGTTCTGAAGCGTTCTGAATGTTCTAAATGTTTTCAATGTTCTGAATGTTCTGTGTGATTCTGCAGCTCTATCAGTGCATGAGCGATCTGGAGTGCAGCGAGGGCAGCTACTGCCACGCCCCCACCAAAGGCCCCGCCCACTCCCGCTGTCAGACCTGCCGCAAGAGGAAGAGGCGTTGCCATAGGGACAGCATGTGTTGCCCGGGCAACCACTGCAGCAATAGTAAGATTAGCTTTACATACAAACCCTTTACTGTAACATGTTCATCATTTAAACATGTACCGTATGTTATGATTATTAGCATCTCATAATCCTAGTCTTTGAAATGCTCGTTCATTCCTCTCTCTCTTTAAGATATCTGTGTTCCTGACGACGACAGTTTTGTGTCTCAGAGGATCCCAGACTCAGATGGACAGATGAGTACACTGTCTAAAAAGAAAGGATGGAGGAAGAGAGGGAGGATGGAGGCCAAAGGATCCTCCAGTAAAGGTGAGCATTCACTTTGAATTCATGTTTCATTTGTCTGGAACTTCTTAGAGGCTGTCAGATTATTTAAAAAACGTGATGCGTGTCAATCTGACTGAAATAACTGAATGTCCCAGAGTTGTTTTATCAGAACTTGTTACGTTTTTACATCAAGTGATTATTAATTGACTGTCAAACTCACTCAATTGTGATGATATTCTAATCCTCCTATACTACCTTCTTTGTTTCTTTACGGTATTTCATTTGGTTTTAGAGCAGTTTTTGTTACTGAAACAATATTTTTTTATATAATTACAATTGGGAAATATAGATTTAATGTTTAAGTATAAAATTATTTTGTTTCTCTTTACACTAAAAAAACATCTCAAACTCTCCTGACAAAGGGACAATATGATTAATGCTACTTCCTTCACACATTGGCGGTGGTCTTATTGTGTTTCCAGGTCAGGTTGGGGATCCCTGTCTACGCTCCTCAGACTGTTCGAACACTTTGTGCTGTGCTCGTCACTTCTGGACTCGCATCTGCAAGCCGGTGTTGCAGGAGGGACAGGTTTGCACGCGACACCGCCGAAAGGGGAACCACGGCCTGGAGCTGTTCCAGCGTTGCTCCTGCGGCGATGGACTTAGCTGCCGAACGCTGCGAGAGCCCGGCGCCAAGTCTTCACCGCCGTCTTCGTCATCACTGCTGGTGGCGGTGGAAAAGTCTAAGTTTGCAGCGTCCCCGTCTCGCCACTCCTCCCCCCACACTTCACTGCTGTCTTCATCAGCAGCAAAGTCGTCGCCATCGCCAGACGTGGCAAAGACAAGACTTCACGTGTGCCAGAAAAACTAAGGAAGGGTGGCTGGGTTGGAAGACAGGCGGAGGGGAAGAAGTGGCCTCAAAGAAATGAAAGACTTCCCGCTTTTTGCCAGTGACTGACTCCTGAGGGAACGAGAGGCAGAGACCCAGAAAGAAGAGATTCTGACAGAGACAAACGGAGGGAGGGGTGAATAAGCATACCTGTTGGAACCCCTCCTCCAAACTGTCCCAGTATCTCAATGCTAATTAGCTTCCTGTCAGGCGGGATGTGAAACTCTTTGTGGTTCAGATCTGGTTTCCTCCTTTGGTGTCTAGACGAGCAGAAACCACTTTGAAGTCCAGTTTGACCTCATTCACACCAACAGGAAAAGCATTAATATTCCAAATCTAATACATGTCTGTTGTAATGTTGCATCTGTAGGCTTCTAATACCCACAGATATACAATCGTGTGCTGTTATCTTACAGAAATTGTCTAAAATATATCTTTATTCTCAAACAAGGAAACATTGTGTTAGTTTGGAGATAAGGACGAGATACTTTCACTGATTTCAGTGATGTTCTAATGATACCTCGCTTTATTATACTACATACTGAACATACTGAACAAGTCCTGATATATTATATGCACTGATATAAGTAGATTTATAGTTTCTTTTTCATTCAATCATTTTAATACCTCTCTGGTAAGCTTGCATGGTCTACGTTACCTTAGCATTGAAAGTAAAGTATGTTTTACAAAGAAAAAACTGAACTTAACCTTAAATTCTCTGTCCATTGTCAGGATAGACAAACATATAATAACAGCCCAGACAGGTGATGACATTATGACTTTAGTTGCATTGTGATAAACAGGTGATCTTTAGCTATTAGCCTTCAAAGAGCGGCTAAGATTACCCGAACTCTGAGGTTCCTCAACACCTTAAAGACTTAAATAAAGGACTTTGTAAATGTATAAAGTTACTGAAACTCCCAGAACAACAACTGTAACACAAATATACCTTCTTCTGTCAAGCTAACACCCATTTGGAAACTAGGCGTCAATAGAAACTCGTTCACCTCTTAAAACTGTGAAATGTTGCCTCGTTAAAACCAAACCGTTCTCTTCCCAAACATTTAGCTTTCTCCAGACGTCTTGTTCGATTGCACTGTTGCTATTATGAGTTATTTTCCATAAGTTGTTCCTGTATATTTTGGATGAATGCAGGCGTAACTATCTGTTTATGTGTCACTCCGCCAGTTTATTTTGGAGGTATATTTCCACCACTTGAAGAAGGACTCTTCTGTTTCTGTAATGTAAAACAGCATGTTAATCAACCACTACTCTGTGTTTTTTATGATTAAAAGAATTTGTCATGTTAAATATGTTTGTGTCTTCTTTTTGGGACAAACCTGAGCCTCATGTAAAGCCTTCCCAGAGTCTGAAGTGCATACGTTTAGTAGTTTCATTTAACATAGTTAACATAGTGTGAGAGTTGTGTGGCTGTGTGGCTAAGCTATCATGGCTAAATCATGTCAATGTAATACGTTTTTTGGACCATATGTGATAAAAGATCAATCTTGTTTAAATTAACCAAAAGCTAACAGGATGAAAGTGCAGATGGTTTGTACAGTCACGTTAGCTGCTATGATTTCTATGTTTTCTCCAGATATTGAGATTTTTCAAACAAAAGAACTCTTTCTCAACTCAAATGTCTTTCTAACATAATGGGTGCCAACCCGAAAATCACACCATCAGCAAATTCAGTGGTTAGCACTATCAAGATTCATAGCAGCCTCTGTTCTACCTGTGGGACGTTAACTATAACTCCCCCTAAAACAACACATTGTTATGTTTTATTGTCTCTTTGTGTCTGCGTTAAACAAAGGAGATACAAGTAAACATGTTAATTAGCGAGCTTTAGAGCTGTTTTCCCCTCTTTCCCGCCTTTATTGCTAAGTTAGGCTAACCACATCCTTACTCCACCTCCCATTTTCACAAAATGTTGAAGTAACTTTTCATATCTGAGGCAGAAAAGCCCTACATCTGGTTGAACCACATGTATCCCAGTTCCCCCAGTACTGGTGGGTGGTGATAAGATTAACAAAGAGGAAAAGGCATGCCCACAGGCCTGTAGAGACACCGGGAAGTGATTTAAGTGACTGTGCAGATAAATGTTATTTATGACCATAGAGTTAAAGCTCAGATATTTAAAGTCTTTGCCAATTTAAATATCCATCTGAGGATTACGGTTGAATTCTGTCTTCATTCTGTAATGGAAAACAGAGAACAGTGTGTCCGTGGGTAAAGAAAAAGTACATTTTCTACAGATATTAGGCCTTAAAAAATCATCAGATTGCTTTATTTTTGAGTTTATCAGGTCTCAATTTCATATAAAACACTTTATCTGATTTAATGTCTTGTTTTATCTGAGTTATGTTTTATAGCTAGATATCTGCAAAAAACAACAAAGTCTCCAAACTCAACAACAAAATATCAACTTTGTCATTGCCTTCCACAATTACCCAGCAGAGCGTTTTTTAATATGACATTTTAGCATGATGGTCTATCAAGTCAATAGGACCAAAGTCATTTGGTTAGAGTGCTAGATAGATGTCGGTGTTATCTGCATAGGTGCGATAAGCAACCTTATAGTCTTGGAGAATTTGACAAAGAGAAAGCATGTAAAGGTTGAACAGGAATAGTGTTACCTCTTCTAACAGCTAAAGTTGGTGGAGTTACAGACTATATTAGAAGAATTGTTCAGGACAGGAACATCCATTAATACTACAACAGAATTTAGCTAACGTTAGCAGTTCTGTCCTGCTCTTTATCAGATTTCAGGGAGTCTGAACTTAGCTAATGCGTTACCCGAAAGACGTGTCAAAGTCAGACTGGAGTTCTTTTGAAATGACATATTTCCTTTTTACACTGTACTATAATGCTATCTGGCTGATGATACATTTCGATGGTAAACCTGGCACTATTATCATTGTGGACGTCCTCTGTTGGAATGTACGAGTGTAGCAACAAGTAGCCAACAGAAAATGTCCTTTTAGGCTTTTGAATCCTTGTGAGGACTGTTTTGCAGAAAGTTTGCAGGAAGGACAAATGTGCTGGTGCGTACGACCATATAAGGTCATTATTTTGTTGCAAAACCATCCGAGAAACTATTCAAATCAATTCAAATGTGTGGGCATGTTCCCTGTGGTTGGTTGCTGTTGGGCATCACTGTCCTTGGTTTGATTGTTATAAAGATCTTGGTATATTTGCTCTTGGATGATGTTTGCGGCTGGTTGTTGCTCTGCCATCAGGTCTGTTAAAGATGCATCATGTCCTCACAAGTATGGTACAAATGTATGCAATTCTGCTGAAGAAAATGTAAATGTGTTTGTGCAGTCTGTTAATAATATCTGCCTCAGATTATCTTCTCTCCGTGGTTTCAGACTGTTAGAATAAACTGTGAGCAGATGATGCTTCCCTCTGCAGCTGCCGGAGGCTCGGACAGTGTTGACTCTAACTTTATTTTACAGTGACGGAGATGCTTCAGTTTCAGACCAGCATGTGTTCATCCAACTTTTTATTGTAAACATCCAGGTACACACACTCAAGCTACAGTTACCTTTAAGTGTGTGTCCCTTTAAATCTAAATTGCAGGGATGTTTTCAGTTTTACAACCTAATAAAAGTACAGAGTGAGGGACAGATGGGTAGGACTGGTTATTATTTAACCAGTAACCACACACACACCCTACAATATCGATCAGTCCAGGAAATGTGACGCGTCTCCTGATGAGGTGAAGCAGGTGAGACTCGCTTTTGTAAATTCTGTAGTTTAGATGTTTTGTACTTGAACAGTTTGATTCTTAAAGTGTTTGGTAGAAGGTTTATCATCAACTGATATATTTGATCCTCTGAAGTGTGAACTCGTCAGGTTCACGTCACTTTGAGGTTCAGTTCAAAGCAAGACACTGCTGCACGGATCAAACTGGTTTTAAACTAGCTTTTGAAGTTCTGTGTCTGTGTTTATAATCCACTGATAGAAAGGCTGTTACGAGTTGGATAAAGAAACTTCTTTTAACATTTTGACATGTCTATGTTTACATCAACAGAAGTGCCAAAGTAAGAAGTTTTTTTAGTCTACATCAGAAAATGCATGAATAAATGGAATGAAAGTGTTTTTGTGTGTTTGCATTTCAAATTGTGTAGATAATATAAAATCATATTTGACAATGTAAAGGACCAGTGTGTAGTATTTACGGGGACGTATTGGAAAAAATGGAATATAATGTTCATAATGTGTAAAGTGTATGATCACCTGAAACGAGTTTTCGCCATGTTGCGCTGCCGTGTTTCTAGCTCAGAACGGACAAACCAAACTGTGGTTCTAGAGAAGATCGTTCACGTTCTTACGTTCCTGAAGGCCACCGTATTCTGTCCGACTCGCGTGGAAAGGGAGGGGTGAGCAGAAAGGTGCAACCTCACCACTAGACGCCACCCTGTCCTACACACTGGACCTTTAATGCTGAAGAAATGCATTCAGGACGTGAAGTCATTCCTCGCTAACCACCACGTGACGTTTCTGAATCTTAGTTTAACGTATCCTGAGATGGCTCTTGTCACGGAACACAGTCGCCATGGCAACAACCCCTTCAGAATCCTCAGCGGCTGGTGTCGTCATGGTGACGTCGAGCAGAATGTGCTGGCCCTGAACGTGCTGTTGCTAGGCGACAGGCAGAGTGGGAGGAGCTCCGTGGGGAATGCTCTGATTGGTCAGTTGTTCAACAGTTACATTGTTTTGGTTTGTCTTGTTAAAGTTACGTCGCATTGAGCTAACTTGTCTTTCATAATCGCAATTGTGCTTTGGTAACACGTCAAACATCTTGTCAATAAAGTCCATTGAATTGGAAATAAAAGCATCTTATGTTACCAATTCCAAAGTGTGAGATAGTAATTTAACTTTGTTAGTATTTAATACCACTCATTTGTTTTTGTGAACATTTCTTTCAAGTTTTTTCATATTCATTTACTACTTTAGTCGAGAATATCCAAGTTTTCTTTCGTAAATGTACGACTCTCTCGGAAATTCAGGTCATTTTTCTTTTCAGAACATTGACCCCCTCCACCATTCTTTAAACCTACAACAGTCCCAATACGCTGTCAAATACTTTTACTCACACTTTTTATTCATCTTTTTCTTTTCTTGACGGAAATGGGTTCGAACTACTTTCAGATGGTAAACACAAAAAGGTTAATCCACCAATGAAATTATTTATTTATAAATTGATTGACAGGTGGAGAGGAATTCCAAACAGGTACCTGCATTTCTGGCACTTCCATGACGACGGAGCACCGGCTCCGAAGCCGAAATTTCCAGAGGTATTTCAGGAGACAGGGGGCGGAGTCTGACCTAGTGTTGAGAGTGGTTGACACGCCCCCTCCAATGCCCCGCCCAAAGAGCGTGCACGAGCTCTGCCCTGAGGGCGTGCACGTACTTGTGCTCGTTGTGAGAGCTGACCTGCCGCACAACAACACACACCTGGTGGAGCAGGTGGAGGTACTCAAACACACACACACATGCACACATATGCACACACACACTGTAACATATGTGATGTTTTTAGTGATTTTATGTATTTTGTGTTGCCGTTCAGACTCTTTTCGGCCCAGAATGGCGTTGTCACGCTTTACTCGTTCTCACACACGCTGATCACCTGAAGGAGGCGGGGCTTCAGCCGGCAGGTTACCTATCACAGACCAGTGATTGGCTGAGAGCTCTGGCTGAAGGGGTGGAAGGAGGAGTCTTGTTCTTGGAGAACAGCTGTGACTGGCCGTCAATCAGAGGACGACCATTAAGAGACCGACTGCTCCGCCTCTCAGCCCGGAACCATCACAGAGCTCTGACAGTCAGGACGGAGGTCTCACTCTGACTTAAAGGAGAAACCACACCGATGACTTTTTGTGTTTAAAATGATTTTGTATGTCTGCTTGGATGTGAGCTAATTACCTTTCCCCCTAACCGTGAGGATATAAGCAAGACTTTGAATTCTATTCATAATTTCGTGTAACTTAGTTTCTTTTAGGTCTCTGATCACGCAGTTCGCAGATATTTCTAACTGTTCAGTGCTGTTTACTGAGTTGGAAAGATTGTTTGATGTAGTGTCAGGCCCATAATAACGTTACGAAGCGAGCCTTGCTTTCTTCACACCTTTATATAAACAAGAACACTTGAGGAAACAGATGATTGTGGTTTAAAAAAATGTAATCAATAAACAGTGATGCAACTTAAATTCATCAACTTTCTTCTTCTTCTTTTGTTAGCTAACGGCATTAGCTACCAACTAGCTAAATGATTATCAGCAGCTGATTTTTATAGTTGCCACAGTGGAGCTGGCTTTTCACAATAAAAGTGCTCTGGTTCACGTCACGTCTTCTGCATGTCTTGTATGTTGGGACCCCTCTCGGCGTCTATCTGATGATGCAGTTGGTGAAGGAGGGGGCCCTGCACAGCCCCTTCCCTTTCACCTCGAACCCGCAGCCTTTATAGTTGGCCACACCCTTAGAGTCCACCTGCAGGTCGGGCTGAAGAAGCTCCCAAACCCTCTGCTTGGACTGCAGCTCTCTGTCCGGATCGCCTGAAACAAGAGAGCGTGCGGTTGATGGATCACCTGGAAAGAGACCAACATGTCCTCGTACCAAAACGACAGCTTAAGTAGATTGACTCCCAAAACTACTTGGTTATGTTCAGGCAATAAAACTGCTTGATGAGGTTTAGAAAAAGAAGAATAAGTACGGGACGTAGTTATTACGTTATGTATGTGACGTAGAAAGGGACGTAGTTACGTACTAACGTAACGTTGTTGTGTTCGTAACTCTTCTGTTTACTTCAGTCTTTCTTTTTCTTTGTTTGTATGTTTTTGAACAGATGAACTCCTTTGTTAATGTTGTTAAATTCATTCACTATGTTCGGTGATTATTTCTATTACAATTTCATCGTTGTAACCATGGTTACCAGGGTAGTTGAGGAAGGTGACTCTGTCTCCGGGGGTGGAGCCTGTGGGGGGGACCAACCACTCTGAGCAGTCATCGGAGGTGGAGCAACAGAGGAGGCGGGCCTGAGAGGCCACGCCCCTCAGCTTGCAGGCCTTGACGTTGCATAGCAACACAGCGAGACCGCCCTGCAGCTGCAGAGAGGTGAAATAATTCTTGTCTTTAGGAAAGACGACGCATTTTAAATTAAAGAAACACATTCGTACAGAAGGTTTGAAAATAAAGTTGAAATATTTCAAGTAACATTTTAAGAATAAAGGTATAACAGTTTGTTACCTCCTCCAGGTTTGTTTTCCCTCCCAGCTTGCTGACGACCGTACGGGGGGTGTTCTCTCCCACGTCCACCTCCTGGACCGACATCGCCTCGGCCAGCGGGTGCAGGCGGACGCTGAGGATCCGTCCAACCCGCAGCTCCAGTCGTGAGACGTCGATGCGAGGCTCCGCCCCCAAGGAGAGACACTCAGAAGTGGGCCGAGCTGGGAGAGAGAGGTAAAGGCAGTTTATTCCTCCCCTCTTTTCTTTTACTATTTATTTTTCCTCCCAACTTCCATCTCCTTGCTTCCTTCCTTTCCTAATTTCTTCCCTCCCTCCTCATCTCACCTTTCCTCTCTCCTCTCCTCCTCCTGCTCTGTCTCTCTCTCCGGTCTTGTGAGGAAGGGGGAGGAGGATTTGTCGGAATGGCAGCTGTTGCCCCGGCAGAGGAGGGAGGCTGATTGACAGAGGTGATGGGGGCGGGGCTAAGAGTTGGAGGAGGCGAGAACAAAGCCTTGGCTGCAAGAGAGAAAAACAGATGTGATTGAAGGAATTTAATTTAATGTATCTGGTTGATTTTTTATCTTTTGGACAAATCTCCAAAATGTTTTGACTTAATAAAGTTCTAATTAAATAAAATCCTCTCTTTTTCTCTGTTATTTAAATGTGACCACAGCTGACATCAAACCAGCTCAGAGCTAAAGACAACTATCTGCAGTTGTGCGTGTGTGACTGTTTCTATTTCTGTCTTTGTGAGGACCAGTGGAGTTTTAGACCTTGAGTGAGGACATTTTGAAAAGTAGGGACATTCTATCAAAAGTAAAGATATTTTGGAGAAGTGAGGAACATATGAATATCAAGGAATCTTTTACAAGTTCGGGAATGTGGGGACTAAAGACATTCTATGGAAAACTAGAATATTTTGGAACATTGAACATTTTGGCATTTGTTGAAAAGTGAGGAAATGTTTTGTGAAGTGAGTTAAATTCAAAGTGAACATGGTGTGTGTGTGTGTGTGTGTGTGTGTGTGTGTGTGTGTGTGAGAGTGTGTGTGTGTGTGAGAGTGTGTGTGTGTGTGTGTGTGTGTGTGTGTGTGTGTGTGTGTGTGCGCGCACACCGGTGCGTCTCCTCTGTTTGTCCTGCAGCTGAGTTCGGAGCTGCTCGATGTCTTTCTTCAGTTTTCCATTTTCCACCAGCAGCTTCCTCTGATCTCTGACTGACGCCTGCAGCACTAAAACAAACACACACATCTATAAAAACAATGTCACAGCGTTTTTCAGCCTTTGGATTTTGTTTAGCCTTGAATTCAAGCAAGAAACTAAGAAACTAGGAATTAATTGCAGCACATGTACAAGTAGCTCTTACATGCTTTCTCTCTCGACAGCAGGGCGTGAGTTTTAAAATACTCCACGATCTGCTCGCCGTCTTCCGGATCGAACTTCATGATAGCAGCTGCCAGGCTGGGAGACAAACAGCAGGTTAGCAACACAATAAATAAAACAATCTGTTTTTAATGTAAATGAATGTATATCAAGAATTTTCTAAATAATTCCCTCTAGTGCCACAACCTGTCTTCTTGTTTCAAGATACACTTATTTCTAAAATATTTTCTAGATAGTAATTCTCTTTATTTAGCTTTTTTAGAACCAAATATTTTGCTAAAGAAATGATCCAGTTTGAGGAAAAAATCATATTGATTTACATTCACTCCCATTGAGTGTAAAGATTAAATTATACTTTCCTGTAATCATACACTCTTTTATTAAACTTAACCATTACGGGGTCCATGTAATGTAAATATCATCATTCGTCCACATGAAGCCTGAAATGTATCATCGTAAGCTACGAATAACATGTGAACATGTCCATGTACGTGTGTGTGTGACAGTGTGTCCGGCCCTTTGCCCTAACCTTAACCAAACACCAACAACTTAACCCTTAATAATAATACTTGGCCTTGTGGGGACCCGACTTTAGTCCCCAAATGGTGGCTGAGTCCCCACAATGTATGGGTGATGTGAATAAATAATATACACACGAGCAGCAGCTGCTAAACCACTGAAATGCAGAAACAGCTGCAGTCAGGCCTCCTGCTATAAATAACAAGTAAAGAAGAAGTACACGCAGAGCAGAACATCTACTTAAAGTAACAAAAGTAAAAGTACTCATTATGCAAAATGCCTCCATTCATAAAGTTACATTTATTATATATTTATTATGATTCGCAGCATTTTATAAGTAGCTAAAGATGTCAGATACCTGTAGTGGAGTAACAAGTACAATATTTCCCTCATGTAGTAGAAGTGTCAAGTAGCATAAACATGTACAGAACTTGAGAAAATGTACGTCAAGGCAAAATAAGAGAAATGAGAAACGAAACAATAAAAAACCTTTTTTAAAACAAGGGAAGAAGAGCTCCTTCAATACATAAAATATGATTTAAAACTCTGTTGAAAACAGTAAAAGAATATTTTCTGATCGAAATAAAAACAAATAATGTTTTTTGTTTTGCCATTAAAAAAAATAAACTCCCTAAAATCTAAGTCACTTTACTGAAGATAAACAAGAACAACAATCTACAATAATGTCATTAAAAATGAAGAAACACAGAAAGGACATGTTTCTGGAGGTGTGGGAGTTTAAATTAAAGAAATAAAACATTTAGAAAACGGTGGCTTTAACAAACCAAACAGACGTCTGATTTAACCTTTAAATACCGTCTGAAAGGCATGTAGATCTTCATATTATCTTTATTTATATACGCATTATACTATATATATATATATATATATATATATATATGTACACACACAAAGTTTGGCAGCCCGTACCTGGGATTAAACAGGTCGTCTGTGTTTTCCATGTCGTCGGTCGGCTGGTCTGAGACAGAAAGCTCTTCAGCAAGTTTGTCTTCAGCAAGACTCACACGCTGTCAGCTGTCTGCTTCCATCTACAGCTGGTTGGAGGTCAAAGGTCACCCCCCCCCCTTTTAAAAACGCACAACAAGGCTCTGTGATTCAATGATTCAATGTCTGATCAAATACAACGTCAGATATTATTCTACTTTTTACTGCACTACATTTATTTGACACTTAAAGTTAATAGTTATTTCTAACTAGATTATACCCAATAGTATTCAAAGTATCAGGAACAGCTCCACATTGACAAACACACATATATATATATATATATATATATATATATATATATATAATTATATATATATATATATATATATATATATAATTATATTATACATATATATATAATTATATTATATATATATGTATATATATATATATAATTATATTATATGTATATAATTGTATATATATATATATATATATATATATATATATAATTGTATATAATATAATTAGTACTTCTTCCACCCCTGGAAACACACACACACATAAGTTCACATTATAATTATGTAAAAAGTAACTTCAAGTTGAGAAGAATGTTGTAAAAGTCTGCGTCACGTTTCTTATTGTTTATATGAAGTCTTATGTGTGTGCAAATAAAACTAAATATACATAAACAAAGAGATATGTGATATGAGATGTGTGTGTGTGTGTGTGTGTGTGTGTGTGGTGTGTGTGTGTGTGTCTGCGTGTGTGTCTGCGTGTGTGTGTGTGTGTGTGTGTGTGTTGTGTCAGCCCCCTCTGCTGGTAGAAACCTGCACTACAGCCACAAAACAAACTTCTTTATTTTACTTATTTTATTTTATTCGCCTTTTTCTTCTTGTGACTTCTAATAAATGACTGAAATGTTATTTTTATTAAATGAATAATAATAAACGAGAGTATTTTATAAATGTTGGCCTGCAGCCTCCTTATAACTCACATTTTATATGTTTTGTATAAAGTTTTTAAGTATTTTCCAAAATATCAGGATATCACTGGTGCAGAAACACATCGACTGAAACACCAGAGTCTCTATAATATAATTATATATATATATATATATATATATATATATATATATATATATACATTAAGCTTTAATATCAGTTCAGAAGATTCAACTTTATTCAACATTTAAAAGCGTGTTTTACACCTCGATGCATTAATCATCATCAACAGTCGTTTAAAGTTAACTGATTTAAGATGAACACATGTAAAGTGGTAACAAGCTACGTCTGTAGCTCAGCTGTACTTACGTGTTCGCAGTTTCCTCCCGAACGATGATGGAAATTCAGAAATTCGCAAGTTGAAATTCGCAAGTTGAAATTCGCAAGTTGAAATCGACGCGAAACCTCGACGCATGTTTTTTGTGAACGCAGCGTTTAGATGTTGTTTTTGGGAGAAGTTGACTTTTAGTTGAACATTTGGTGTTTTTGAGCAGGCAGATGAAACTTCACACACACACATACACACACATCACAATCACTACCGTGTCAAGTACCTCAAGCGGGGTTCGAACCCGCAGCGTTCCCACGATCCCTCGTTGGCGGCCGGCGTCCTTCACCACTGGACCGTCTCCGGCACAGATCTGCACGTCACTTTCATCGACCTGTTGGATCCAATGTTTCATAAACGAGTCTCTTATTGTGAAAAGCCTGTGTTTCATACAGAGCCTCACACTCACGTGCTGGAGACGTGTTGAACGTATCCTTCGGACAAAGATAACACGATGAACACACAAACACAACTTGAGGGTGAAGCAGAGAATGTGCTTCAAGGATTAAAGTGCGTTAAAGCTTCCTGTCATGACACAGCTGGTTCACCGTTTCCTCCTCTACCTTGAGAGGTGGTGTACGTTTAATGTCACACACACAATGTTCACATGCGGAGAGGAAACTGTTCAACGCTCAGATTTTAGCTTTTACTACGTCACTTAAAGCAGATTCCAGCTTTAAGGCGCTTCTTGTCCCAGAAGACTTGGTGCTTCCACAGGTGTGGATTGTCCAGGTAACGTCATGTGTTCCTGTGTCACCTACAACACTCATGGTTCCCAATCGCAGCTGTTGTGGGCGGAGGTTTCATGAACCTAGTTCTACGACAGCCTTGAATGTTTGAGTGGTGCAGCAGCAGGCGTGAGGCTTCAGATCTGTGTTTTCACATTAACACTGAAACAGTTTGAAGCGATTCGTTCAGCACGTCTGCAACGCTTTGAGATGTCAGCTGTCAGATGGTTGTTTGTGTTATTGGTAACGGGTTTCAAGATGTGTTTAACAGTCAGGACTTTTAACTGTTATCTTTTCAGTCAATGTTGGTGCAGAGGGTGGAGCACGGGTTTAAAGGTGTTTGTGCTTCTGCAGAGTCGACTGTTCGATCCTGCCTCGAGGGAATACACTTAAAATGTTTGTAACATTTTTATCTATTTCAGCATCAGTGTATGTTTTATTATTATGTCCTTGGATATGTTTTGTGTTTTTATATATTTGTATTTCATTTTCAATGCAACTTAGTATTTTTTATTATATTATTATGTTATTTTCTCCCCTTAATATGATTGTTTTATTCATGAATTTTAATTATTAACCTGATTAGTATTCTGTTTTTATTTTTTGATAAAGGCATGTTTAATTATTCTGTTTATATTTATACTGTATATATATATATATATATATATATATATATATATATATATATATATATATGTGTGTGTGTGTGTGTGTGTGTGTGTGTGTGTGTGTGTGTACTGTGAGTTTGTATTTGAACAAAGTACATGTATGGACAAAATGAGTAAATAAATCAAGTTTAAAAACAACACAAGAAACATTCCTAAAAACGTAGGAGAATAAAGTAAATCCTGAATTTAACATTTTCAACCGTTTTTCTGTCTCTTTTTCTGCCACTTCACGGAACATCCCGAGTCCTGCCGATCTCAGGTGAGTCACCGCCGTCAGCCCCGGAGGTGAGTCAGCAGGGCGGGTCACCGGAAGCTGACGCACCATATTTGGAGCTCCTTCCACACACGCCCGAGCTCACGGAGAACCGTGCGCGCTCTCACAGTTTTAATGAAGAGGGCGCGAGAGGAGGAGGAGGAGGAAAAGCTTTTTGGAGACGAAAAAGTTGTGAGTGTAAGAAGTGAAGATCTGCAGTTCAAACGGTAAGTGTTTGTGTCCAGCTCCACGCGCACAACGCGGCACTTTGGGAGCTGGTTTTACCTGAAACGAGCCTCAGGTGTGTCCTGAGTTCCTGTTTGTGTCGTCCTGTCCGGAGAGAATGACGTTCATTTGAGTTGTAAACACAACGTGACGTCCATTCATCCCTTCGTCTCAGCAGAAAACTATTTACATGTTTACAATTTATTTGGTGAAAATCGGCTCTGAAAACGTGAGAATCTGAAAGTAAATGTTGCCAGGTTTGGTTTCACTTTTAAGGAATTTGTTTCGGTGTTTTGGTGCATAAACTAAATAATTAAGATATTAAGAAGGAAGTCCTGCAAACGTCAAAAACATAAATACAGAATATTATAATTAAAATGTTTAGTGCAACAATACGTAAAGTTACATTCCACCATTAATACATTTTAATTTACTTTATTCAACAAATCGACCAGTTAATCAGTTTCCTAGAATCATTTAAAGTTATTTAATTAGCAAACTTTGTGCTAAAACAACGAATGGATTCATCAAGTTAATCTCCTGATTTATACATTTTTCATTTATCAGATTAAACTTTTGCTCCTTCTTCTCAAAATGAGAGGATTTTCTGCTTTTTATTTATAATTCTAAATGTATTATAATTGCGATGATGATGATTTTTCATTATTTTCTGATACTTTATGTCTTTCTAACTTTAATAGAAACCTCTGAATGATCTTGTTCTGTAACGTTTCGCTGCTGCTCTTGTGAATCGGCTCTAATTTGGGGAAATGAAGTTCTCATGTCTTAACTTCATTACTGTTCGTGTGACTGCGGCTGGAGACACAACCCTGCACACATGTACGGGAGGTTGTGACTGCAGACGGCTCCTGAAACAACTAAAAGATTTAAGTGTCTGAATCAGGAACACATTGTAAATATATTATATTTCCCAATACAGCCAAAAAATCATCGAAAATAGGAAATGAACAATAAAAATCTTAAGAGTTATATTCTGCGATAATAATCGTACAACATATTGAACATAGGAACATAATTACAGCTATTTGTCACAGGATTGCATCATTCAGGGAGTTTCTGTGTTTTAAATGCATTTGTTGTTGCACATCTTCAGCTCCTGCGAGTGTCCGAGTGTCCCGAGGACATTTGACTTCTGAAAGTGTTGATTTGTCTCAATGATCCTGTTGTGTGCACGAGGAGCCGAAAGCAACACATTCAGTGTCGTGTGAGATGTTCGGGCGTCAGCAGGGAGCGCAGGTATTTAGCAGGAGACGGAGACTTTACTCAACATTTACTTCAACCTGCAGCCGTTCACACACGTCGCTGCGTTTCCCCCGAGGGAGAAACACAAACACGACTGCGTCTCAGAAAGAAGTGGAACAGGAGGAAGCTTCTGAAAGCAGCATCTGTTGCTGGGTTTGCATGAAAACATGTAGAAAGTGAATATGTTGACGTATGACCCCACACCAAACTCCATTCTTAAATGTAACAATTTAAAGTTTCTTTAAATATTTATCTGTTACTTTTCAAAATATTCATAAGTTACTTTTCAAAGTCCACATGAAGCCGTCCGTACGTTACATCGGCATTAATTAGATCCACTAAATAATAAAAAACAAAATGTGACTCTTAAAGCTGCCGTTCTTTCCAAACGCGAAGAATCCAGCAGACAAACAGGAAACACATCGTTACATGTGATGGAGTCAGATTCCTGTTTGATAAGGACGTCGATGTTGTCCGACTCGTTTCCAGAAGTCACGTGTGTGTGTGTGTGTGTGTGTGTGTGAGAGACTGAGTGTGGGTGTGTAATAGTATCAGTGGGTGTGTGTGTGTTTTACAGGGAGTGTCGCCCTCAGGTGTGTGTGTGTGTGTGTGTGTGTGTGTGTGTGTGTGTGTGTGTGTGTGTGTGTTTGTGTTTTATATATATTTATCTCTCGTTCCGATACAGAAAAGGAAAAAAACCAAACAACATCTTTTGACTTTTTGTGTGTTTTCAGGTTTGTGCTGAATCACACTGATCGACCAATCACCTGCCTCCGTTGTGACTCCAGATATTGATCAGATTATTGAACTGTCAATCAATGAAGCTGGACTCGTGATCGTGTCTGAACCGAGGAGCCGACCGTGATTCAGGAATATAAGACGACTAAAGCTTTTTGTTGCTCATTGCCTGTGATTGGTTGGTGAACCAGAGAAGCTCTTCCTTATTGGTCAAAGAGAAATTTAAATATTAAACAACCAATGGCAGCGTCCGAACTGATCCAGGACAGCGGCGATGTTCGCCCCCATGTGGAGGTTAACGTGACCATGACGAATCCCGATACTCCTCCTCATCCTCCGAGGGTAGCCAATGGTAGCCTGGCGTTCCAAGCATCCTCGCCGACGCCCCCCGCCGACGCCCAAAAGCAGCAGGAGGGCAGCAAACTGAGCAGCCTGTTCAGACAGAGCCAGCTGATCCACTCTCTGAGCAGCGGGCTGCGGCGCCACTGCGACTACGTGAAGATCACCGTGCCGGAGGAGTGTTCCAACCGCCTGCCCAAGGAGTGGTGGAAGACGGGCGTGGCCTTCCTCTACGCTCTGTTCATCCTCTTCTTCACCACGGTCATCATCACCGTCGTCCACGAGAGGGTGCCGGACAAGTCTGTGAGCCCGCCGCTGCCCGACAAGTTCTTCGACTACATGGACCGAGTGCCCTGGGCCTTCACCGTCACCGAGGTCAACGGGCTGATCCTGGTCGGACTCTGGCTCGTGCAGCTGATCTTCCTCAAACACAAGTACGATCTGCGGCTGCACGCCGCGTCAGTAGACGTAGTTCTGGGAACCAAAGATCTTAGCACTTCCTGTCCCTCGTCTCTTATGATGATTATATTTCTTGTGTTTCTGATTATATTGTTTACAAATCGTCTGAGAAAAATAGAAAACGTTGATTTTTGACATTTGATTGAAGTAAACGAGTTTCTCTGCAGAGCGATCATCGGCCGGCGCTGTTTCTTCCTGATCGGGACGCTCTACATGTATCGCTGCGTCACCATGTACATCACCACCCTGCCGGTGCCTGGAAAGCACATGGTCTGCGCTCCCAAGGTACGCATACATGCTGTGGACTTGTAGACATGTACCTCCACACAGCACGAGTTAATATGTGTTTCTGCTGCAGCTGTACAACGACTCCACGGGGAAAATCTGGAGGATATTAAGGCTGATCTCAGGAGGAGGTAACTCCCAAAGCTTTTACTGCTCCTGTAGTTACTGCACTCAGCCTGCAGGGGGAAGTGTTTCCTCAATACTGTGTGTGTGTGTGTGTGTGTGTGTGTGTGTGTGTGTGTGTAGGTTTGTCTCTGACTGGATCTCACCTGATGTGTGGGGACTTCCTGTACAGCGGTCACACCGTCATGTTGACGCTGTCCTACCTCTTCATCAAAGAGTGTGAGTACACACACTTTGCTTCATTTATTTCACTTTGTGCTGCAGTTTTATTTCTCATAACGCAGGTTGATTTTGTTTTAATTGATTTGTTGTTTGTGGAAAAACTCATTTTAAACACATGAGAAACAACTAAATATATTTATTAATGTTTGTAAAAATCAGAACGTTCTTGTTTTTAACGTGTGTGTGTGTGTGTGTGTGTGTGTGTGTGTGTGTGTGTGTGCGCGTGTGCGTGTGTAGACTCCCCGCGCTGGATGTGGTGGTACCAGTGGATCTGCTGGTTCCTCAGCGCCTCGGGAGTCGTCTGCATCCTGATCGCTCACGAGCACTACAGCATCGACGTGGTGGTCGGATACTTCGCCACCACCAGGACCTTCTGGTGGTACCACACCATGGCCAACACACATGTAGGCACACACACACACACACCAACATACTTGTACTATTAAATATAACGTCATGTTTAGTCGGCGTGTCAGATGCAGATTTTCACAGATTGGAGGTTTGTTGGATTTACTCGCCCTGACAGACGGCTGTGGTTTTGAGATGCATTGATGACCTCACATATTTAGTTGCTTTATGTCCAGACTGAAACATGTCACCAGCAGTTTTGAGTATTTATCCTACAGCAGCCTAAAGAACATTTAGATCCATTGGGTAACTTTATGTAACTTTTAGGGCTCGTTGTCGCTTGCTGATTATCTTCTCAATAAATTCATCGTTTTGTCCGTAACATGTCATCAATATTCAGTTTCTTATCACATCGGATCTTCAAATAGTCACATGTGAAAACTGGAACCAATAAAGTTTTGTGCTTTTGCTGGAAAAATGAATCTATTATCAGGAAATGAGTTTATTAACTGTTTAAACAGTCATTTCTCATTATTAATAACGTTTCTGCTCAGGTGCTGCGTCAAGCGCCGAACAACTTCCTGTCGAGGACGTGGTGGAACCCCATCTTTAACTTCCTGGAGAGAAACGTCCAGACGACGGTGCCCGTGGTGTTCTCGTGGCCGGTGGCTCTACCCTCCTCCTGCAGGCAGCACTACAGGATGGTGGAGGGGGGGAGGGACGAGTGAGGGGGGGGGGGGGGGGGGGTCTGAAACGTGCATCCTCCTGACTCCTGTTTGAGAGAACTTTAACATCTGTGTATTTATTAGAAGCAGCATTTCCTGCGTGCGGAGGAAGAGGAGACGTTTACATCATCGGCATCGCCTTGGATTTATTTATCAGCTACTTTAATCCACAAAACGATAACGATGCAGTTCGTCTTCCAGCGGAACCTGAAGGGTCGCGTCACACGGGGCTGGTGAACACTGACTGAAGACGAGAGGAATGTACTTTCTCTTCACTGCCACATGAATCTGTCCTCCATCTTTGAACACTTCATGATTGGAGGACGAACACCTTTTACTATTTCTTGAACACGTCTTCAGCGTTTTAGCCGAAATGACGACAAAAGTGGGCGATGTTTGTATCGTGAGCATTTCAGTAAAAAGCCTTTTGACATGCAACAAATGAAGAAACCTCTGGAGCCCGTGAGGCCTGAGGGGCGTTCAATGGTTTCCGCTGGTTTTTGTTTTGTCTTTCGTACCTGTTTTTAATCTGTGCATGTTAACTGTCTTTGCAAACGTCTGTCTTGATCTAATTTAAGGTTTGAAGTGCCAGAAAATCCTTATTATAAATACAAACCATCCTGCTAACTATGAACGTTTACATAATGGCGTTTAAACTCAAAGCGTACACCTGCTGCAGCGTCTGAAAGGGACTTCAGATGTGGAGGGTTCTTCTGGGCTTCATGTTCATGGCAGATATCAGTATCTGGTGATGACGAACTGTTATCTAAGGGAAGTGTTTGCTTTGTGTGACACCAGTGTTATTGTTCCTGCCGGTTTACTTTGTGTGAATCTGGAGGATTAAGAAGTTTGTTTACTCCACTGGCCTACACCAGAACATCTTCCAGAACAACTCTTAACACAAACATAAACTGAACTATGGTGATAAAACTCTGGTTTACTGTGTCGGCGTGCAGAATCTTACATTTAGGGTAATACAAAAAACATAAGATACGTTTTCTGTTTTTCATTTACTAAATTTGTCAGCATGCTAACAGGCTAACAGGCTAACAGGAGGACAGTTTGAGACACAATAATATATTTACAGAACAGATGTACAGCGTCAAAGAACAAGTCGATCCATGATTTCTCTTCTTCGTGTTGAACGTGAGTGTAGCTTTAGCAACATGGAGCCAAGATGGCCGCCACTAAAAACAACCCGTCTGTGGCTTTCGTTTCCTGCAGTCAGTACTCGTCACGTCTGGATTCACCAACAAGACAAATGTCCTCAAAACAAAGATATAAATATTTAGATTATTTCTGATTGTTAATTTTGTTAGCTAGCCGGAGATTCAGGGCCAAAGATAAATTGCCGGCGATTTAGCATTTTCAGGGCTAACGTCCGATTGGTCGTTAATTGAGATTCATTTTTGAGGGCACCTCCCGACAAAGAGGGTTTTTAAGTCGGTGTAAGAGTTCATGAGTATTGTTGTCAATGTCTTCCTGTACTTTATTGAGTTATATTTACAAGTGTAAAGTATTGAGATGCTGAGTTCAATGTTTTTTTACACGTTACTTAATTTTACAACATTCTTTGTTCCACTGAAACTGCTGCAGATTTAAAGTTGGATAAATGAAGATTGTTGTTTCATAAAGCTCCATAAAAGTAACTTCTATACATGTTACCTGATGTTCCACCTTCTCAACGTTCTTTATAAGTTGACGTGAACAAAATGTGACAGATGGTTGCTTTGATAATAAAAGATGTATTTTCAGTCACAGTTGGTATTAGACGATTGATGTTGTAAATAAAACAAACATGGTGGTTTTTAGCCATGCTAGCCGTATAAACGTTACTCCGACACTTATTGGATGGATTGTGATGACATTCTTTGGTGATCCTCTGAATTGTCTTCTCGCGCCACCATCAGGTCAACAGTTCTTTGGTTATTACCAAGTACCTGCAGAACGAATGACATTCATCAGCCTCATCTGTACTTTATGTTTACTGCTAATTAGCTAAAGTTGCTAACGTGCTAAGCTCAGTTGGTGAACATTGTAAACATTACACCTGCTAAGTGTTAGCAGGCAGGTCATAAGTTGTATGGTTGCAGAGTTGGTCATGTGTGGTATGAGCACTTCATAGGGTCTTCCAAAGATTCAGATTTCTTCTTTTTATTGAGCAACAAACATGTTTTCAACACAGTCCCCGCTTCAGACACACTTCCTGTTTAAAGTCAATTAAACCCTAGACGACCAATAGTTTAATACAAAATGGATTCAACAAGGAACAGAAAGTTTTTATGTTTACTTTTAGAACGAGTGTATCCATAAACAAACACTACACACACGCCCGACACCCACATGCTACATAAACCTCAAGGTCTCATCCAGCACTCAGAGTCCAGCTGCAGGATGAACATCTCTCAGCTCAGACGCAACTTAAATACAGTTCTGAGGAACTACTTTATACTTCTACTTACGCAGAACAGAGGAGAGCAGGGAGAGGATGGAGAGCAGGGAGAGGAGGAGAGCAGGGAGAGGATGGAGAGCAGGGAGAGGAGAGCAGGGAGAGGATGGAGAGCAGGGAGAGGAGAGCAGGGAGAGGATGGAGAGCAGGGAGAGGAGAGCAGGGAGAGGATGGAGAGCAGGGAGAGGATGGAGAGCAGGGAGAGGAGAGCAGGGAGAGGATGGAGAGCAGGGAGAGGAGAGCAGGGAGAGGATGGAGAGCAGGGAGAGGAGGAGAGCAGGGAGAGGAGAGCAGGGAGAGGATGGAGAGCAGGGAGAGGAGGAGAGCAGGGAGAGGATGGAGAGCAGGGAGAGGAGAGCAGGGAGAGGATGGAGAGCAGGGAGAGGATGGAGAGCAGGGAGAGGAGAGCAGGGAGAGGAGGAGAGCAGGGAGAGGATGGAGAGCAGGGAGAGGATGGAGAGCAGGGAGAGGATGGAGAGCAGGGAGAGCAGGGAGAGGATGGAGAGCAGGGAGAGGAGGGAGAGCAGGGAGAGGATGGAGAGCAGGGAGAGGAGGAGAGCAGGGAGAGCAGGGAGAGGATGGAGAGGATGGAGAGGATGGAGAGCAGGGAGAGGAGGAGAGCAGGGAGAGCAGGGAGAGGATGGAGAGCAGGGAGAGGAGGAGAGCAGGGAGAGCAGGGAGAGGATGGAGAGCAGGGAGAGGATGGAGAGCAGGGAGAGGAGAGCAGGGAGAGGATGGAGAGCAGGGAGAGGATGGAGAGCAGGGAGAGGAGAGCAGGGAGAGGAGGAGAGCAGGGAGAGGATGGAGAGCAGGGAGAGGATGGAGAGCAGGGAGAGGATGGAGAGCAGGGAGAGCAGGGAGAGGATGGAGAGCAGGGAGAGGAGGGAGAGCAGGGAGAGGATGGAGAGCAGGGAGAGGAGAGCAGGGAGAGGATGGAGAGCAGGGAGAG
Source organism: Cottoperca gobio (assembly GCF_900634415.1). Taxonomy (NCBI): domain Eukaryota; kingdom Metazoa; phylum Chordata; class Actinopteri; order Perciformes; family Bovichtidae; genus Cottoperca; species Cottoperca gobio. The sequence continues at coordinate 37,474 of NW_021166957.1, read as the reverse complement.
GATGGAGAGCAGGGAGAGGAGAGCAGGGAGAGGATGGAGAGCAGGGAGAGGATGGAGAGCAGGGAGAGGAGAGCAGGGAGAGGAGGAGAGCAGGGAGAGGATGGAGAGCAGGGAGAGGATGGAGAGCAGGGAGAGGATGGAGAGCAGGGAGAGCAGGGAGAGGATGGAGAGCAGGGAGAGGAGGGAGAGCAGGGAGAGGATGGAGAGCAGGGAGAGGAGGAGAGCAGGGAGAGCAGGGAGAGGATGGAGAGCAGGGAGAGGAGGAGAGCAGGGAGAGGATGGAGAGTCTTCTCTTTACTGGAGAAACTTGTTGACAAATAAAATGTAAATTAATTTAAATAAATAATATATATAATGATGAATATATTGTGTATTTAATTTACATGAACTATAAATTAAAACTTAATTGATTTCAAGGTTCAAGAAGGATTTATCTTGTACATATGATTTATTAATTTATAAAACTACCTTTCACTGAATGGAAATGATCGAACAAAGACAATGATTGAATGATGATGAACCTGATGCATCATCTCAAACACATTCTCTCCGGTGATGAAGCATATCTTCAACAATGATTGAATGATTATTATAAACAATATAACATTTACAGAATATACAGATAAGTTTGCTGCTGGACTTGGATGGGCTGGTGTCTCCTGATGCATCATGTGGGGGGGGTCTCCAGAGTGTGAGATGCCCCTCATGATGCGCAGGTGATGAAACATATCTTCAATCAAGAGTGAAAATAGAAAAATCAAAGTATTATCTCTGGAGAAATGTTAAAGTAAGACGTCAACTGCTAGTGATAACTTCTGAGAGTTGCTAGGCGACGGGAGCGGCAAAAGGTAGGGGCGTGAACAGCTGGTGACGCACCAGGAAGTCCCCGTAGACCGGACCGTCTCTTTCCGTGGACCGCTCGTGCAGCCTTCACGGTCTACGGAGGCCGTGAAGGCTGCACCCCTGAATTAAGACACAGCTAGTTGCTGTGTTCTGGTTTCGTCACGTGACGTGACGTCACTGTTGCTTTGTACTTTCCACAGCATTTCAATAAAGTTTAGAGAAAAACTATGATCCCATGATGCATTGCGCGGCCCGTTAGCCCGGATACAGATGCGCTCGCGAACAGACTTTGACGCAGATAAACGCGGTGAGACTGAACTCAGACTTTTATAAAGACTTTTAAAACAGATAAAAACAGTTGCTGTATCTTTGTGGCGCGTTTATCCAGTAAAGCGTGTGTTTGTTGCCTCGGACGGTTTAAACACTTCGGTGGTTCGGTTTGTTGTTATTGTTTTGATGCTAGGTGGCTAATGCTAGTCGGTAAACGGGCGTACAACGGCTGTAGCGGTGATGAAGTCGCTTGCAGCGGCAGATACGCGGTTGAATCGGGACTAACGTGCATCTCCCCGGTAGATGAATGTGTGTAACCGGAGTTGGCTTCACCCAGTGATCCGTTAGCGCCCTATGGAGCGGGCTGACCGGGGGAAAGACAGCAGGTTGCTGAAGAACCAGCCGTACGACGAGAGCCTGGAGGTGATCGACTCCGAGGAGGTCGCGAGCGTCTACAGCCCGACTCCCCGCAGCCAGCGGCAGGTAACATCCAGCGGTCATCCGGGTAACATCCACTGCTTCACTGCGGGGGCTCCACCAGCCCGCTACTGTGTGTACACGGAGAATATACTTTATGTACCAGAGAAGTACCTGCAACAAGTACTTCATGTTATCACTGTCATATAACTGTTTACATGAGTACTGCAGGCCCATCAGCACCAGCTCCGTGTAGTTAAAGTATCAGCAGTACAAGTACACAAGTAGTATTAACTTCATATGAAGTATCAGCAGTACAAGTACACAAGTAGTATTAACTTCATATGAAGTATCAGCAGTACAAGTACACAAGTAGTATTAACTTCATATGAAGTATCAGCAGTAAAAGTACACAAGTAGTATTAACTTCATATGAAGTATCAGCAGTACAAGTACACAAGTAGTATTAACTTCATATGAAGTATCAGCAGTACAAGTACACAAGTAGTATTAACTTCATATGAAGTATCAGCAGTAAAAGTACACAAGTGGTATTAACTTCATATGAAGTATCAGCAGTACAAGTACACAAGTAGTATTAACTTCATATGAAGTATCAGCAGTAAAAGTACACAAGTAGTATTAACTTCATATGAAGTATCAGCAGTAAAAGTACACATGTTGTCACAGCAACATGTATAATGTGTTCAGTTCTTGCGTCGGCACCTTCAGGATGTTTGTACAACAACAGTAAAGAGTTTCTTGTGTAGAGGAGCAGCACTCGGAGCAGGATGGAGGAGCAGCGGAGTAACAAGGTCCCCAGAACAGAAGCAGCAGGCTCGTCCTCTCAGGTGAGTCGCAGATCACAGATAAATAACTGATGCTTCTGCACACATGACTGATGCTTCTGCACACATGACTGATGCTTCTGCACACATGACTGATGCTTCTGCACACATGACTGATGCTTCTGAGGGAATATTTACACTAAATTGAGTCTGAGATGAAGAAGTCCAGTTCTGGAGCAGAGAAAGAGTCTGGACCTCTTCAGCACCTTTAGTCTTCAGCAGCATCAACGAGTTCCTAAAGAGTTCCTAAACCCTCAAAATCAAATAAGAGTTTAATCAATATTCTTACAAGACGGAGCGTCTTACATACAAAGATGTTCAAACTCCCAACGTCAGGTTGTAAATCTGTCGTACGTTTGCTCAGAGGAGTGAAATCCTCCTCCGTGGTATTTATCCACAGTTCAAAGAACTCGTTTGAGTCGGTTCCTCCTTCGTTCACACGGCTGGTTGTTCACAGGACAGAAGAATGAAACTGGTGTACTCTTAGCAGTGTGAAGTCAACAACAGTTGTTGTGGCTAATACTGATGACATAACTCCTGTGCATACAAACCTGTGAAGAGGACAATAAATGATCAGTGTTTGATTGACTTCTTTATTTTTTAACCAGCTCAACCAGAGCCAATAGAAATACAGAGCGTAAAAACACACTTGTTTTTAGATGTGGTCTGACACCCCGTCATAAACACTAGTTTATTTGATGTATTCCCGGCCTTAAAGGAAAACTTCTTAGTATCACACTTTTCTTATAAGAGACAGATTTAATAAAGAAGGTCCAAATCCGGAGACATCCTTCACCAGCACTGGATCTCACAGTTCCCATAATGCAACCTGTCCGTGGATCTGTTCCTACAGTCGGTTGTCACAGGTGGTAATCCATTAGTCACATGTGAAGATTGTGGTTTCTGGTCCCCAAACATGCTGTAATTATTTATGGTTTGATAGCTGGCTCCACCATGGCATCACTGACTCTCTGTGTGTCTGTCTTTTGTTACAGAAACGGAGCAGAAGAGAGGGACTCAAAAGTCACAGCTGTCAGCACTGTGACAAGTCCTTCACAACATCTGCAAATTTAAAGCGTCATCAGAGAGTTCACACTGGAGAGAAACCTTATAGCTGTGATCAATGTGGGAAAGCTTTTAGACAACTTGTTCATCTAAAAACACACAAGCGTATTTGTATTTTCTCCAAATCGAGTTACCTAAAAGTTCAACGTATTCAATCCGGAGAGAAACCATTCAGTTGTGACAAATGTGGGAAAGCTTTGGCGAATTCAAGCAACCTTAAAATTCACCAACGCACTCACACTGGAGAGAAACCTTACAGCTGTGATCAATGTGGGAAAGCTTTCGTGAATTCAAGCAACCTTAAAATTCACCAACGCACTCACACTGGAGAGAAACCTTACAGCTGTGATCAATGTGGGAAAGCTTTCACTTCATCGAGCGACCTTAAAATCCATCAACCTATTCACACTGGCGAGAAACCTTACAACTGCCACCAATGTGTGAAAGCTTTCACAAATTCAAACGACCTTAAAATGCACCAACGCATTCACACTGGAGAGAAACCATACAGCTGTGACCAATGTGGGAAAGCTTTCAGCGCATCAAGTAGCTTAAAAATGCACCAACGCATTCACACCGGAGAGAAACCATACTGCTGTGACCAATGTGGGAATGCTTTCAGCACATCAAGCAGCCTAAAAATACACAGACGCATTCACACTGGAGAGAAACCATACAGCTGTGACCAATGTGGAAAAGCTTTCGCCTCTTCTGGAAAATTAGTAATCCACCAACGTTGTCACACTGGAGAGAAACCATACAGCTGTGACCAATGTGAGAAAGCTTTCGCCTCTTCTGGAAAGTTAGTAATCCACCGACGTGGTCACACTGGCGAAAAGCCGTATTGGTGTCAGCAATGTACGAAAATGTTCACCTCCAGTAGTTCATTGAAAACACATCAATTTGTTCACACTGCAGAGAAACCATACAGCTGTGACCAATGTGAGAAAGCGTTCTGCTCTTCTGGAGAACTAGTAATCCACCGACGTGGTCACACTGGCGAAAAGCCGTACTGGTGTCAGCAATGTACGAAAATGTTCACCTCCAGTAGTGCATTGAAAGCACATCAATTTGTTCACACTGCAGAGAAACCATACAGCTGTGACCAATGTGATAAAACATTCTCTCGGAGTAGATACCTTAATGTTCACCGACGCATTCACACTGCATCGTCTTGAATCTTTTTTCAGGAGCAGCTAGCTAATAACCAAGCTGCGTAGGTTCGTTTTACGATGTAAGATCTACACATAGCTGCGTAACTAGGCTACATCTATGCTACTCTCTATACTAGTCATTTTTAAACACTTTGAGAAACACTTTGAACTTGACATTTTACCAATATACTCGCGGACCACTAGGGGAGGATGTGGCCCGGAGAAGGGAAGATTGGGGTTCCTTACTGGAGCTGCTGCCACCGCGACCCGATCCCGGATAAGCAGTAGACGATGGATGGATGGATGGACCACTAGGGGTCGCTCTTTGAGAAAGACGGGTGTAAAGGGAGATTTTATAATCCATCCTGAGTGAGACCGGGAGCCAGTGCAGTGATTTGAGGATGGGTGTGATGTGTTTGTACTTTCGCACTCTCATCAGGATCCTAGCAGCGCTGTTCTGGATGTATTGCAGCTTCTGGATGTTTTTGCTAGGAATCCCGAAGAGAAGTGCGTTGCAGTAGTCAAGTCAGGAGGAGACAAAGGCATGGACGAGCTTTTCAGCATCTGACAGAGAGAGTGTGGGGCGGAGGTTAGCAGTTTCTGAGGTGGTAGAAGGAGTTCTTGCATGTTTGTGTGATGTGGGCCTCAGCTGTTTGCTCCTGCCTCCTCCCCCTGCACTGAGGTGTTGTTATTGTTATATTTTGAGCTTCTTTCCACATCAAAGACTGACCAACAGTAACAGCATGTATGTTCTCGTGGCTACGACTACAGCTCTGAAAACAGAGTAAATAAGCCTTGAGTTTAGAACGATCTATTACACATGTTGTTGTCTGCTTCATAAATGTTCTCTTATCATAAGTTCCTCCTGATTGTTATTTTCATTGAACAATCTTCATTCTAAATGTATATTTGCTGTTTTTACTTTATATTACTGAATGTGTTTTTAATACTGTAAACATATATTCTAGTGGCAGCAAAGAGACACGTTTGTGTTAAAGACGGCACCAGCTGAGGTGAAGACGTGTGAGCTTTGAAATGTTTCAATTTACATGAAAAATTCAGCTTTATTTTTGACAGAAACTAAATATTCTGATATCATCTGATATTATTGTATCTTCATTATTTGATTTCATTGTAACACATTTTTCTGTTTAGTCAGCAGCTGTGCTTGTTAAATTTGTTGTGTACTTTTCAAAGTGATTAATTTCTCTGTCACTTTAAAGCCGATATCAATAATAATAATAATAATAAGTTTGGTTTCTTTTATAAACTTTAGAACATGTCAAATTCTGAAGGCTGAAAAATATAAATGGAGCAATTTCTAGAATATTCAAAATGTTTGTTCTGTTAATTGTGAGATTGTTTACCTCTAAATTGCCAAATGAAGTATTGCTGCTGTTTCCAGTGTTGCAAACTCCAGCATGATAGAAGGGTAAACTGTTGGGGTGGGCAATGCCACAAACATGTGTGTTTGCTTGGATGATGATTGAAATATTTAGATAAGATTATATTCAACTATATTAATATTGCACACAGTAACCATTTACCCAGATGGTGAGTAGCAAAACTACATATAGCGATATATAAAGATAAGCACATTTACAAACTGAATAATAGACCAATGGGGTGATATACAAAGAAGGGATGGAACTGTGAAATAAACAAAACAATATACAAAATGTGAATGTGGAGCAGCTATGACAAGTATTAACAGTTTGCACAGAACTTGCCAAACATTAGGCATGTTTCTTTTAATTACTTAATCACTAGCATGTTCTAACAAAGTTTCTGATGGTAAATAATTATGTTGGAATTCGTAGCAGAGTGATTGCTGCACACGTACACGCAGCAGCAGAGAGTGCAGCACTAAGAAAGTTCATGTTTCCTTTTTACTCTTTCAATACTCAAAACAATGGGGATCAATCTGCCCACCTCTAATTCATACAGCAGCAGAGGAGCACTACAAAGAGTTCATGTTTACAGACAATGAGAATTGTTTTTTGTATCGATCCTTTTGACCTTCAAACTTGTGTGTGTATTACCTAAAGTAGACTTCCTGAATCATAATTCATTCTCTCACCAGTACCTGTACAAACATGCTTGTCCCACTTGTAGTTTGAGCTAGTCATTCAATGAAGTCTAATTGGAGACAGGCAACAGTTGACATTGACACATGACTTGTCAGAGGTCACAAGCTAAAAAAGGTAATGACCAAAACTGCTTTGTTTCAATATTAAACCAACCTTTCCCTGTAACTTTTAGGAGACACTGTTGGTTGAACTGGACCATTTTTAGGCTGACAACAGGTCTGATCCAGGTGTGTGTGTTCCTTATTCACAAGTGTATCTTTACTTGTCACGACCTTGGACACAGGGAAGGAAGACTCAAATGCATGACGCCAGAAACAGATGTAGAGTGTAAAATAAAATACTTTACTTGTAAACAGGTAGCATAAACTCAAAACGCTCACAAGGCGGATATACAAAAAATTCCAAAAATACTGCTGACGCGCCGGTTCAATACACTGGGACATGACAAAACAAACTGTCACAAATCAAGTGGAGACATGACTAGGATACATGAGGTGATTGGGCACAGGTGGAAATAATCAGGGGCGGGGCAGACGCTGAAAATGCCGGGAAACCACACAAGGACAGGAAGTAAAGGGATCTGGAATGAAGAGGTAGGTACAAAATAAAACAGGAAGTGACTGACAACACTGGACAATATGAAAACTTCAGCAAACTCGACAAGACTGTCATGATCTTGGTTTTCTGTTTTATTTTGAAATGTTCACTCCCCCTTGTCCTCTGGGAACCATCACCTTATCGTGGTGGAGAGGTTTGTGTGTCCCTATGAACCTGAGAGCTGTGTTGTCTGGAGCCTAGTGCTCCTGGTAGGGTCTCCCAAGGCAAATTGGCCTCAGGCGAGGGGCCAGACTAAGAATGGTTCAAAAACGACTTCATGAAAAAAAGGGAAAGGAAAGGAGAGACCCTGCCCGGAGGAAGCCCGGGGCCCCCGTCTGGAGCCAGGCCCAGAGGGAGGGCCCGACAGCGAGCGCCTGGTGGCCGGGTTTGCCACGGAGCCCGGTCAGGCACAGCCCGAAGAAACTACATGGTGCCTCCCATCCATCCATCCTGTGGGCCCACCACTCATGGGAAAAACCGGGGTCGGGTGCGCTGTCACACGGGTGGCAGTGATGGTCAGGGACCTCGACGGACCAGACCCGGGCAGCAGAGGCTGGCTCTGGGGACGTGGAACCTCACCTCTCTGTGGGGGAAGGAGCCGAAACGAGTGCGGGGAGGTGGATTGCTACCAGTTGGATCTGGTGGGGCTTACCTCTACGCACAGTCTTGGCTCTGGAACCGTACTCCTGGATAGGGGTTGGACTCTATCCTTCTCCGGAGTTGCCCAAGGTGTGAGGCGTCGGGCCAGGGTGGGGATACTCACTAGCCCCCGGCTGAGCGCCGTTACGTTGGAGTTTACCCTGGTGGACGAGAAGGTCGCCTCCCTATGCCTTCGGGCTATGGGGGGGAAAACTCTGACTGTTGTTTGTGCCTATGCCCCAAACCGCAGTTCGGAGTATTCAGCCTTCTTGGAGACCCTGAATGGAGCCCTGCAGGGGGCTCCAGTAGGGGACTCCGTAGTCTTGCTGGGAGACTTCAATGCACACGTGGGAAACGATGGAGACACCTGGAGAGGCGTGATTGAAAGGAAGGGCCTCCCTGATTTAAACCCGAACGGTCGTTTGTTGTTGGACTTCTGTGCTAGTCAAGGAATGGCCATAACAAACACCATGTTCGAACATAAGGATGCTCATAAGTGCACGTGGTACCAGAGCACCCTAGGCCAAAGGTCAATGATCAATTTTGTAATCGTATCATCTGATCTGAGGCCGCATGTTTTGGACACTGGGGTGAAGAGAGGGGCGGAGCTGTCGACTGATCACCATCTGGTGGTGAGTTGAATCAAGGGCTGGGGGAAGACTCTGGACAGATCTGAGTGCGGGTGAACTGGGAACGTCTAGAGGAAGCCCTTGTCCTGGGGATCTTCAACTCACACCTCCGGCGGAGCTTTTCAGACATCCCTGTGGAGGTTGGGGGCATTGAACCTGAGTGGGCGATGTTCAAAACCTCTATTACTGAAGCTGCGGTGATGAGCTGTGTCTCAAGGTCTTAGGTGCCTCAAGGGGCGGTAACCCTCGAACACCGTGGTGGACCCCGGTGGTCAGGGAAGCCACTGTAGGAGTCCTTCCGGGTTATGTTATCCAGGAGGACTCCAGAAACAGTTGCAGGGTACCGAAGGACTAGAAGGGCGGCAGCCTCTGCCGTGTCAGAGGCAAAGCAGCGGGTGTGGGAGAAGTTCGGAGAAGCTATGGAGAAGGACTTTCGGTCGGCACCAAGGTGCTTTTGGAAAACCATCCGGCACCTCAGGAGGGGGAAGCGAGGAACCATCCAAGCTGTGTACAGCAAGGGTGGGACCCTGCTGACTTTGACTGAGAAGGTCATCGGCCGGTGGAAGGAGCACTTTGAGGAACTCCTGAATCCGACTAACACGCCCTCTATGGTAGAGGCAGAGCTGGAAGCTGATGGGGGATCATCGTCAATTTCCCTGATGGAAGTCACTGAGGTCACTGAGTCAAACAACTCCACAGTGGCAAAGCCGCAGGGGTTGATGAGATCCGTCCAGAAATGCTGAAGGTTTTGGGTGTTGAGGGGCTGTCTTGGTTGACACGCCTCGTCAACATTGCGTGGAAGTCTGGGACAGTGCCTAGGGGTTGGCAGACCGGGGTGGTGGTTCCCCTATTTAAAAAGGGGGACCAGAGAGTGTGTGCCAACTACAGGGGTATCACACTTCTCAGCCTCCCTGGTAAAGTCTACTCCAAGGTACTTGAAAGGAGGGTTCGGCCGATAGTCGAACCTCTGATTGAAGAGGAACAATGCGGATTCAGTCCGGGTCGTGGAACAACGGACCAACTCTTCACTCTTGCAAGGATCCTGGAGGGGGCCTGGGAGTACGCCCATCCGGTCTACATGTGTTTTGTGGATCTGGAGAAGGTGTATGACCGGGTCCCCCAGGTGATACTGTGGGAGGTGCTGCGGGAGTATGGGGTGAGGGGGTCACTTCTGAGGGCCATCCAATCCCTGTATGCCCAAAGCGAAGTGAATGTTGGCCTCCGCCAGGGCTGCGCTTTATCGCCAATCCTGTTCGTGATTTTCATGGATAGGATATTGAGGCATAGTCGTGGAGGAGAAGGGTTGCAGTTCGGTGACCTGAGGATCTCATCGTTGCTCTTTGCAGATGCTTATCCTTGTCCTTATGGCATCATCGGTCTGTGACCTTCAACAGTCACTGGGATGAGGATCAGCACCTCAAAATCTGAAGCCATGGCTATCAGCAGGAAACCGGTGGATTGCCTACTCCAGGTAGGGAATGAGCCTTTACCCCAAGTGAAGGAGTTCAAGTACCTCGGGGTCTTGTTCCCGAGTGTGGGGACGATGGAGCGAGAGATTGGCAGGAGAATCGGAGCAGCGGGGGCGGTACTACAGTCACTGTACCGCACCGTTGTGACGAAAAGAGAGCTGATCCAGAAGGCAAAGCTCTCAATATACCGGTCGATCTTCGTTCCTACCCTCACCTATGGTCATGAAGGCTGGGTCATGACCGAAAGAACGAGATCACGGGTACAAGCGGCCAAAATGGGTTTTCTCAGACGGGTGGCTGGCGTCTCCCTTAGAGATAGGGTGAGAAGCTCAGCCATCTGTGAGAGACTTGGAGTAGAGCCGCTGCTCCTTTACGTTGAAAGGAGCCAGTTGAGGTGGTTCGGGCATCTAGTAAGGATGCTACCTGGGCGCCTCCCTAGGGAGGTGTTCCAGGCACGTCCAGCTGGGAGGAGACCCCGGGGAAGACCCAGGACTCGGTGGAGAGATTATATCTCCTCACTGGGAACGCCTCAGGATCCCCCAGTCGGAGCTGGAGGATGTGGTCCGGAGAAGGGAAGTTTGGGGTTCCTTACTGGAGCTGCTGCCAGCTACAGCACTCCATGGATCTGGGCTGTATGGCAGAGTGTCCAGACGGAAGTCACTGCTCAACACATGAAAGCCTCTTGGAGATTCTCTGTTCTGATCAAACTCAGATTGAACTGTTTGGCCTCAATTCTAAACATCACCTGTGCAATACCATCCCACCGGTGAAGCATGGTGGTGTCAAATACCCACCCTTGTTTCCCTTTCTTAAATGATAATCAAAACCATTTCTTCAATTGACTTTTTCATAAAAGCCAAGCAGGTTCATCAAGAAGCAAACAACACAAAACCCACAAATTAAACAAAGACACATTATGGTAAATAGGGTAAAAAATATATGATTTCTCGTTTCTTTACAATACTCTATTTTATTTTCATCAATTGAAATACCTTAGGAATCAATAATCAACATTTCAGCATCTCACCGGTTTTTTAAGAAGAATTTGTGGACTCAATTCAGGTCCTTCAGGATCTCGCTGAAGACGATCAGGAACCAGGTGGATCGGTCCTTTCATCTCTGAATGTTTGTCAGAGGTACAGGCAGAAGGAGTCCTTCTGGAGGGTCAGTCCCCGTCCTCCCTGGTTCCCAACGATCCTACACGAGATCCTGTTTGTGACGTCTAATTGTCATGAAAAGTTTTAATCAAGGCCTTAAACAAATTACCAGTGAAGTCTAAAATACTGAAATGAAGATTCTTGAGAAATCAGCTTGTCTTTGGAGTATGTATTATTTGCGAATAGGATCATCAATCATACAGAGTGCAAGCAGTCTGAGTGAGGAAGAACCCCGAAGAAAGTGTGTTCATGTATTTTAAAGACAGTCAGGAGAAGGGGGGGTGTTACATGTTCCTGCTGCATTAATGAGTGTGTTAAGATAATCTTAATGAACAATGTCTTATTCATTAAGTTTACAAATGATCCATACCATATGTGCATGTGTGTAGACATAACATGAGATCCATGCCCTAAGGAAGTTAAGGGGGCCTCTCAAAGGTCATGAGAAAGTGACCTTCACATCTGGAATAGATTGCTGTTGTGCCATAGAGTCTGGAGCAATTCAAGGTATTGAAAGGTTCATGCATTACAAATCTGAGGCGTTCACTCAGAACTCCTATTTAAGGTTAAAGATTCTCTTTCTCTTCTCATCAAGATTGTATACTGGTAGCAGGTAGAGTTCTCATGATTTGTTTGTTGTGCAACAAAATAATAATTAATCAACTATATCTGTGTTTGTGTTTTATTGATTCCTCTCTGTTTCATTCCACAATGTTTTGAGCGATAAATATCCACGACATGTGTGTTACATGTTCCTGTTACATTAATGTGTGTGTTACATGTTCCTGTTACATTGATGTGTGTTACATGTTCCTGTTACATTAATGTGTGTGTTACATGTTCCTGTTACATTAATGTGTGTGTTACATGTTCCTGTTACATTAATGTGTGTGTTACATGTTCCTGTTGCATTAATGTGTGTGTTACATGTTCCTGCTACATTAATGTGTGTGTTACATGTTCCTGCTGCATTAATGTGTGTGTTACATGTTCCTGTTACATTAATGTGTGTGTTACATGTTCCTGTTACATTAATGTGTGTGTTACATGTTCCTGCTGCATTAATGTGTGTGTTACATGTTCCTGTTGCATTAATGTGTGTGTTACATGTTCCTGTTACATTAATGTGTGTGTGTTACATTAATGTGTGTGTTACATGTTCCTGTTACATTAATGTGTGTGTTACATGTTCCTGTTACATTAATGTGTGTGTTACATGTTCCTGTTACATTAATGTGTGTGTTACATGTTCCTGTTACATTAATGTGTGTGTTACATGTTCCTGCTACATTAATGTGTGCGTTACATGTTCCTGCTACATTAATGTGTGCGTTACATGTTCCTGTTACATTAATGTGTGCGTTACATGTTCCTGTTACATTAATGTGTGCGTTACATGTTCCTGTTACATTAATGTGTGCGTTACATGTTCCTGTTACATTAATGTGTGCGTTACATGTTCCTGTTACATTAATGTGTGCGTTACATGTTCCTGTTACATTAATGTGTGTGTTACATGTTCCTGTTACATTAATGTGTGTGTTACATGTTCCTGTTACATTAATGTGTGTGTTACATGTTCCTGTTACATTAATGTGTGTGTTACATGTTCCTGTTGCATTAATGTGTGTGTTACATGTTCCTGTTACATTAATGTGTGTGTTACATGTTCCTGCTACATTAATGTGTGTGTTACATGTTCCTGTTACATTAATGTGTGTGTTACATGTTCCTGTTACATTAATGTGTGTGTTACATATTCCTGTTACATTAATGTGTGTGTTACATGTTCCTGCTACATTAATGTGTGTGTTACATGTTCCTGTTACATTAATGTGTGTGTTACATGTTCCTGTTACATTAATGTGTGTGTTACATGTTCCTGCTGCATATGTTTCCCTCCTTTACATCCTGTTGGTAGTTTAATGTACACACTGCATCATATTCTATAAGATCATCATATGTTTGTATATTTGTCTCTGTCCTGTTTGAACCACGTGTCTCTCTAGTTTATTGAAATATATGAGGAAATCAGAAAAGCTGCTGCAACCCCTTTTGGTTTTGTTTCTCGTCGGACACAATTTGTAACTGCACCCGGAACCACACCGTCCGTCCGTGCAGATGTGCAAATTCTTTCTGCAAAAAATCTCACCTTTGGAGACGAGTGAAAGATGTTTTACTGGATGAAGAGGAACAGCGGCGGCTCGGAGACACTCGACAGTCTCAACATGTCTAAATCTGAGATACTGAGAGGAATCGTCACCGAGAAGCTGACCACAGCCGCGCAGGAAATCTTAGCGGTGGTCGAGAGAACCGTGGCCGGCTACGAGGAGGAGGCGACGGGCTTCAGACGGGAGATCGACCGGCAGAGGAGGCAGCTGGAGCTCCTCCTGCAGCCTCGGGTCACACTAGAGAGAAAAGGTCAATGTCTGAATCAACTCAGAGTATCAAATAATACCGTCACATCCAATCACACGCGCGCTCTTCTTTTAGGTCGTGGATTGTGGAACTCCATTTAAAAAATAACACATTTAACGTTTCTTTGTTCGCTGAGGAAGCTGCGTTCATCAGAGCACATAAAATAAACGCTAACACATATTTTCATAATGTTATTTACAATTCGGCATGCAAAACGTTACACTACATGTACTAAATGAAGCCGGTTCTCACATTTTGTTCACGGGCCCGACTCTTATCAGTGTGCAAGTCCGGGGGAGGAACTTTGCGGGTGTTTGATTGCAGCGCGCATCATCATCGGGTTTGACCTTCGTGTAGTTTCGTGCATGTTCGGCTGTTTTAAAAAATACGTATTTGACTTTCTTTAACTTTTGATTAAAAGCCCTGATCCCGGATGTAGAAGGCCATGAGGTGGTTGTTTTGAGTGAAGAGGAAGAGGAGCAGCAGGCAGGCAAGTCTTCACTTTTTAAATGTGATTTATAAATGTCCCAGGCTGTGACTGTAAAACTATTATATGATATAATTAGATTATTATTACATGCAATAATCTGCTGACTGTCTTCTCCATTAATATATTGATTATTTGCTTAGTGAGAAAGTCCAAACTTCAGCATTAAAATATTAACAATATGTTTAGTTTTTAGTTTTTTTCAATGTATACAAATAAAAATGAAATGTATCTATATTAAATAATCCCAAAAGTCCTAAACAAAAATTCATATCAACACTGTTTTATCTGTTAATCATCTAATTGTTAAATAAATAAAAACAAAGTTTTATAAAGAAACTAAAGCTGTTGGGTAAATGTCATTTTTCTATTTTCACTAATAGGTTTATTGCATTTATCTTAAGTGGAAGTTGCATGAAATGTTAGTTATTGTCCACTTCCTGTGTGCAGGTGACGGGGACACTGGCAGCCTGGGCCTCCTGTGGTTCAACGACGACGATGAAGACGAAGAGCAGCAGCTGTCGGCGCGACCAGCAGCGAGCTCCAGACAGAGACGAGAAGATCTGAAGGACCCGGATTATCAAATAACATCCAGGTTACAAATCCCAGAACCACCTGTGTCACTGCAGTGAAGCATGCTGGTTAGTTTAAAGGGATAGTGCGCACGTTTAGAGTGTGAGGAAACTAAACAATGTGCTGCTGTGGACGAATTTTCCACACCTAAAAACATCAATATCAGTTTAAATGCACGCTATGTTTAGAATATGTTCACATCTTTACCTTCAAAGCCACCAGAGTCCATTGACAAAACCAGTCATTTTACCTGTCAGAACACGCTGCTCTACCGCTGCTCTACCGCTGCCTCGATCAGTTCGGTTGTGTTGTTGTGCGACTTTGGGGTTTTAAAGGTTAGTTTGGATTCACCAAAGTCACAACAACACAAACTAACAAGTAGATTGAAGCAGCGGTGGAGCAGCCCCCCCCCCCGTGTCCTGACAGGTAAAATGACTGTTTTTGACAATGGACTCTGGTGGCTTTGAAGCGAGAGCACTTATTCATGCTAAACTTATTCTTTTGTATTTATCAATTCTCGGTGACTTCAAGAAGTTCAAGTTCTGCAAAAATTCATAAAATAACTTTTGCACATAATAACATGTAAAACTGGTATTTTGTGTTTTTTCAACAATCGTCTGTTGTTGGACTCGACGTGTAGGATGAGAGTCCGTCAGCAGCCGCGTCGAGCTTCCTTTGGAGGAAAAAACCCTTAAAAAAATATACAAATATCCAAAACATCCAAACTATCCCTTTAATGTGAATTGAACAAGGTCACTATGTTCATTTCAGTGATGGATAACAAACCGTCTTTACTTTGTTATTTACCTTCTGACGCTCTGTGTGCTGCAGGTTAATGTCCCCCAGAGCTCGGTCTGACAGGAGGAGGCCCGGCAGACCTCGGAGCAGTGAACCGCAGAGCGACGTCGTCCTCAGGATCTGCATCCTGGAGGACTCTCGCACCATCGTGCTCTCCAACACGGGTACGTTTGAAAGACGGCCCGGAGGCTCCCGGAGCAATAATCTCAGTAACAAGCGTTGAGTAGATTTCTGTCTGCTGCAGTGTTCAAGAAGTACCCGGTGCGGGAGGTGCGGTGTCCTCGCGGTCTGCAAGAGGACGACTTCCTGGACCTGCTGAGGCGCACCTTCCCTCAGCTGGCGGATCACAAACCTTTCGACGTCTTCACATCTGACAGGACGAAGACGCTGCAGCCTCTGAGAGTGACGCCTCTGACGCCCGAGGAGATCTGCGGCAGCATCCGGCTGGCCGGGGGGGGGAACTCTGCCCTCTACATCCGACTGAAGGTACGTTGGTTCTGCCGGGCTCCTGAAACATCAGGACTTTATATTCTGAAGCACACGGAGCACAGAGCTCTGTGACGTGGGAATATATAAAGCTTGTACTACAAAAACAAATGAAAGTGCGTGATCTTAACTGTGATGCGTTCCAGAGCGCAGAGGGTCCTCAGAGCGCAGAGGGTCCTCAGAGCGCAGAGGGTCCTCAGAGCGCAGAGGGTCCTCAGAGCGGCGGCGAAGACCTGCGTCCTCTGCAGAGACCGGAGGGTTCTCCATCGGGCTCCGCCACCACGTCAGCTGACGAAACAGAAACGTTCACCAGGTAACTGAAGACTGTACGCAAGTCCTGAGAGTTTCTCATCGCACAGAAAATAAATCATTTCCTACAACCTTGATTCATGTGCGAGAGTTCGTAGTAGACAATATCGATGGTCCTGCAGGTCATCGACTCGAGTTCAGTCTGAGAGGAGGCGGCGTGGCAGACCTCGCCTCGGGGAAGAACCCACTCACCACGTCCTCCGAGTCTGCATGCTGGATGAGTCCCAGTCGGACGTGCTCTCCAACAAAGGTGAACATAAAGTTTAGTGTTCGATCGAATTTTGACTTCCTGTTTCCGGCTGACTTCCTGTCTGTGTGTCAGTGTTGACAAAGTGCCCGGTGCGGGAGGTGCGGTGTCCTCGCGGCATGCAGGAGGCCGACTTCCTGGACCTGCTGAGGTGCACCTTCCCTCAGCTGGCAGGAGACGACAAACCCTTCGACGTCCTCAAGTCGGACAGGAGCCGCAGACTGCAGCGGCTCAAATTGAAGACGCTGACGCCCGAGGAGATCTTCAGGACGAGATCCACCGGAGTCGAGAAGACGCTGCTCTACCTCCGCCTGAAGGTGCACAGACGCACTGCAGGCCGAAACATACAAAATGTAACATACAAAATGTAACATGCAACATGTAACATACAACATGTAACATACAACATGTAACATGTAACATGCAACATGTAACATACAACATGTAACATGCAACATGTAACATACAACATGTAACATACAACATGTAACATGCAACATGTAACATGCAACATACAACATGTAACATACAACATGTAACATGCAACATGTAACATACAACATGTAACATACAACATGTAACATGCAACTTGTAACATGCAACATGTTACATGTTACATGTAACATGCAACATACAACATGCAACATGTAACATGCAATATACAACATGTAACATGCAACATGTAACATGCAACATGTAACATGCAACATGTAACATGCAACATGTAACATACAACATGTAACATACAACATGTAACATGCAACATACAACATGTAACATGCAACATGTAACATGCAACATACAACATACAACATGTAACATACAACATGCAACATGTAACATGCAATATACAACATGTAACATGTAACATGCAACATGTAACATACAACATGTAACATGCAACTTGTAACATGCAACTTGTAACATGTAACATACAACATGTAACATACAACATGTAACATGCAACATGTAACATACAACATGTAACATGCAACATGTAACATGCAACTTGTAACATGCAACTTGTAACATGCAACTTGTAACATACAACATGTAACATGTAACATACAACATGTAACATGCAACATGTAACATACAACATGCAACTTGTAACATGTAACATACAACATGTAACATACAACATGCAACATGTAACATGCAACTTGTAACATGCAACTTGTAACATACAACATGTAACATACAACATGTAACATGCAACTTGTAACATGCAACATACAACTTGTAACATGCAACATACAACATGCAACATGTAACATACAACATGCAACTTGTAACATGTAACATACAACATGTAACATGTAACATACAACATGTAACATGCGACATGTAACATACAACATGCAACATGCAACTTGTAACATGCAACATGTAACATACAACATGTAACATGTAACATGCAACATGTAACATGTAACATGCAACTTGTAACATACAACATGTAACATGCAACATGTAACATACAACATGTAACATGCAACATGTAACATGCAACTTGTAACATGCAACTTGTAACATGCAACATACAACATGTAACATGCAACATGCAACATGCAACTTGTAACATGCAACATACAACTTGCAACATGCAACTTGTAACATGTTACAAGTTGCATGTTACATGTTGCATGTTACATGTAACATGCAACATGTAACATGCAACATACAACATGTAACATGCAACTTGTAACATGTTGCATGTTACATGTAACATGTTACATGTAACATGTTACATGTTACATGTAACATGTAACATGCAACTTGTAACATGCAACTTGTAACATGCAACTTGTAACATGCAACTTGTAACATGTTGCATGTTACATGTAACATGTTACATGTAACATGTTACATGTAACATGTTACATGTAACATGCAACATACAATATGTAACATGTGAACAACATGAAACACTTTGAACCTGCTTCATCCAGACTTCTCTTTAGATCTGGACATGGAGCACAGTTAATGAGATAATGTCTCATTTCATTTTGTGTAAATGTTTTCCTTTATCTCTTGCAGACAGGAGAGGAAGAGGAGGAGGATCTTCGTCTTTTATCCAGCGATGACGCCGGCTTCAGCTCCGGGTAATTTAAAAAGAAAAATCAATGTTTTCAGAACTTCACTTTTGTAAAAATGTTTCTATTTTGAGTGTTAATTAATTGAGTGGTGGAAAGTAACTCAGTACATTTACTCTGAGGTTGAAAAAGCTTTAATGAAGTATTTCATGTTGGACGGCCGACAAACTTCCCACATGTGCAGCAGACTTGTGCACAAAGTCATTTACTGTTTTTGCTCCTCATCAGCCCCGTCCAGCACGTAGACGGTGACGGAGTGGACGTCCCGTGCAGCAGCTCAACATCGCAGCAGCAGGATATGGAAACACAGGAAGCCGGTGATGAAGACGCTGCTGAGAGCCGAGCGGACTCCAGCGACGACGACGGCAAAGGTGAGGATGAGGCGTTCGACGGAGACGATGACTGGAAACCCGACCCGGAGCCGCAGACGTCGAAGCCGAGGAGGGAGCGAGGAGTCAGAAGGTCGGGTGTGCGGCGGAAGTTGACGGGCAGCGGTAAAACGCCCTGTAAAGTCTGTGGAGTTTGGTACAGGATACAAGGCAGCTTAATCAAACACGCCTGGAGCCACGTGGACGAAGCGCAGTGTGTGTGCGGCGTGTGCGGCGAGCGTTCTGAATCTGTGGAAGAACTAAAGGGACATCTTAAAAAGTATAAAAAAACTCACGACTGCTCGTATTGTCGAAAGTCTTTCCTCACCGTCACCGGCCTCAAGTGCCACACCACCCTGCACACGGGAAACAGGCCGTTTAGATGTGACGTCTGCAACAAAACCTTCGCTCACACGTCCAGCCTGAGCATTCACCGCTGGGTCCACGTGGAGGACAAACCCCACAAGTGCCACGTTTGCCCGAAGGCGTTCGGTCTGAAGGCGCAGCTCCAAGCTCACAGCAAGCTGCACACGGGGAGAGACCGGTACCACTGCACCGTGTGCGGGAAGTCTCTGTACGACCTGCGATCTTTAACCCGCCACAAGTCCACTCACTCGGGGGAGCGGCGCTACGGCTGCGAGATCTGCGGGAAGCGTTTTAAACTCCCGGGCACGTTGAAGTCTCACGAGAAGATCCACACGGCGAGAGAGAGGCCGTACCTCTGCCACATCTGCTGCAAAACCTTCCTCTCAAACTGCGGATTGACCACTCACATGAAGACGCACAGCGACGACCGGCCGTTCACCTGCATCGTGTGCAGCAAAGGCTTCATATCCAACGGCGAGCGCAAGGCGCACATGCGCGTGCACACAGGCGAGGCGCCGTACGGCTGCTCCGAGTGCGGCCGCTTCTTCAAACGCAAGACTCACCTGAACAACCACGTGAGGAGCCACCTGGGCATCAAACTGTTCGTCTGCGCTGTTTGTGGGAAGGCGTGCTCGCGGCAGGAACACCTGACGGTCCACATGAGGACGCACAACGGGGAGAGACCGTACCAGTGCACGCTCTGCGACAAAGCCTTCACTCAGAGCCACTGTCTGAAGACACACATGAAGAGCCACCGGGGCGACGAGGAGCCGTTCCTGAACGCGTCCTCGTCCTGAAAGACGTTTGATCCGCCTGCTCGTCACCTGACGTTCTGAGTGGAGCTGCGACTCGTCTGCAGATTCTCTTCTCGATGAATGATTTAAATGGCCGTCGGTTTCTCAAAGTGTCTTTAAAACCCAAAGATCTTCACTTTAATGTAAAACAGAGAAAAGCAGCAAATCTCCACATTTGAAGCTGTAAACAACATTTTCTGACAAATTATTAACGATGGATTATTAACGATGGATTATTAATGTTGGATTATTAAAGTTGGATTATTAACAATGGATTATTAAAATTGGATTATTAACAATGGATTATTAATGATGGATTATTAAAGTTGGATTATTAACGTTGGATTATTAATGTTGGATTATTAACAATGGATTATTAATGATGGATTATTAAAGTTGGATTATTAAAATTGGATTATTAATGATGGATTATTAATGATGGATTATTAAAGTTGGATTATTAATGATGGATTATTAACAATGGATTGTTAATGTTGGATTATTAACAATGGATTGTTAATGTTGGATTATTAACAATGGATTATTAATGTTGGATTATTAAAGTTGGATTATTAATGATGGATTATTAACAATGGATTATTAACGATGTATTGTTAATGTTGGATTATTAATTATGGATTATTAACGATGGATTGTTAACGATGGATTATTAAAGTTGGATTATTAATGATGGATTGTTAATGTTGGATTATTAACGATGGATTATTAACAATGGATTGTTAATGTTGGATTATTAACGATGGATTATTAATGTTGGATTATTTGCTCAATCACTGATTTAAATGTTTTTCAGAACACTTTCATCATTTTAGAATTTTGGTTTATTTTGTTAAATGGAAAACTTGTTAAAACACAAAAACAAAGTTCTTCAAAATGTAATTGTGTAATTCATTACTTATTCTGTTGTACTGAGACGATGACTTTGTGATGTAAAACTTTATTTTTATTAAAATAATTCACTCATCATTAATTAATCATCAATAGAAGAATAATCTGAATTATTTGATTTCGCAGGTTTTGTTTTGGCACTAATATTTAAAGCCTTTGATTCAAAAGGAAACTTGGTTATCACATTAAGTTTGAACAAACAACTTTGTTTCTGTTTTAAATGCTTATAAACCGAATATCCACAAATAAATCGCCAGTTAAAGTTTATTAGTTTGATTATTACGAGTTTAAGAAGAAAAGAAGTTGAATTGTATTAAACTTAATAAACTGATGCTTTAGTTGAATCACATTATTTGTATGTTGTGTTCACTGCAAACAAATATTTGTTAAACTCTGAAGTCAGTGATTGTTTTTACTTTTATTTTACTCGTGTTAAATTCGTTTTGTTTTTATTGCCGTTTTAATGTTGCATTCAGGGCATGTGGGAAATGGGACGTTTCCTCAAACTGAGCAGTTTAAATTGACGTAATCAGCCTTTAATAGTGCATTTATTTTATAAATGTTTTGGATGAATGTGACATGAAGGAACTTACAAATCCCACGGGGTCCTGAATGCAGCATGGTGCCTTAAAGTGCATGTTTTCCTCGACAGATGTCGTTCAACTATTCACGCAAATATCCTGGTTTTACTTCTGCAGCACAATAAAGAGCTAACATGCTGCACGTCACTGTAAATGATGCTTCTTGCTCTGCTGTGTGTGTGTGTGTGTGTGTGTGTGTGTGTCACCAAAATAAATACTTTCTGTGGAAAACAAATTCCCACTTTTGTGAAGTTTATGAGAAAGTGGTTCAAGTACATTTACTGAAGTACTGCACAGTACTTTTCACATGATGGCGGTTCCTGACACTTGAAGCTCTCTACACGACGTACAGTCAGGGTGTCGTCGTGCTGCGTTCAGGGCAGCTCCAGCATGTCGTGTTCGGCAAGGATTCGCTGCGTTTGCGTGTGCACGAGCGTCAGGGCGTGGATGATGGTGTGCAGGACGGGCGTGGCCTCCTGCTGGCTCTGCACACACACCACCTGCAGGAAGTACCGTCTGTCCGGGAGGGCGAGGAAGACCAACTCTGCAGCCTGACGCAGCACCCAGGGGTGGTGGGGGGCCAGCGCCACCTTGTAGGCGTCCCTGAGGGAGGAGGAGCCGTGTGTTAGCATGATATCATGAGCTGTTAGCTTTAGCCTGTTAGCATCACCTGCAAAGCTCTCCGGGGGTTTTGTACAGTCCGTCCACAGCCGGTCCTTCAGCCAAACCCTCCAACATGAGCTTCAACCACAGCAGAGATCGATGCAGCCGCAGCAGCGTCCTGCATCCCGAATCTGTGTGGCGGGAGAAGTGGACCACGCCCTCTTTTAGCTCCGCCCCCACCATGGATCGAACCGAACGATACGCCTCAAGAGGAAAAAACAAGAAGAATCAGCTAAAAACTTCATATAATCCGGCCGGGGTTTCACGGCACTCACCCCGTTCTTTAGTCCAAACGACTCTGGGGTTCGTAGACCACGTTTCCCATGAGCCTCTGCGCTGTGTTTGAGTGACAGCTCTTGTATCAGTATGACCTTTTCCTTCACCTTCAGAGAAAAGAAACCGACCATTGTCCCGAGAGACTCCATGAAACTGAAAGAGAGATTCATCCAAGAACCATCAGATCAACTTGTTCCTGTTTCTTCTATAGATCGTGTGCATGTGACGTCACGCTTACGTCCCAACCCGTAAGTCAGCCATGTTGGATGATATACACAACCAAGACGGCGCCCGTTTCCGTGGGAGTTGCTGCAACGCTTCGTAATTTTCTTTGTATTTAAACGTCTAAGATTGAAAGAAAACACCAATCGTGTGCGCAGTGTATAGTTGTGGTCATAACGCTACTCGTGACCCAGAGAAACGCTTCTTTAGATTTCCTAAAATCATCACAAACAACGATCCACAAAAGAGGGATGAGTTGCTGTCCGAACGCCGTACGCTGGTTTAGCAACATAACTCGTGAGGATTCAACAGAAGAAGAAGCACAATTCACCCGTGTGTGTGGCGTCCACTTTATATCTGGTAAGAGCTCATGCTAAAGCTATGTCTTCAATGTTTACGTTACACATTTGTGCTTATGATATACCCGAACACTGTAAGACCTTACTTCTCCACATCGCTGACTGGTAAATAAGGCCGCAAAGTTGTATTGCTGTTGTTGTTCGCTTTAGAGGGCATTGTTGATTTGTATATCATCCAACATGGCGTCGCATGGCACGCATACACCACACAGTTTTGTCACGTGTTTGCACACTATCTATTGTGAGTATTTTTACAGTTTTTTAAATGCTAACGGTAGCATGTCCGGCTAACTGGTTTCCTACCTAGTAGCCACATCATTACTCCGCCTGTTTTCGGTGCCCTTCTGGTGTGTTCCTGTAACTACGTTCGTTTTATGGGGGAAACGAGCCCCAGATGCTATCATAGTTTATGCTAACGCTAGCGGCTCTGTCCTGCGCTTTAATACATTTGGGGAAGTTTAAACTTGTTACCCAAGAAAACTTTACGCTTACACATCGTTTAGTTCTCATCCTAAGTGTGTGTAATCTAACCTGAAGTTTGAACCATCAGAAATAAAGATATAAAATAAATACAGGGTCCTCGTAAGAACAGTTTAAGGTTACATGTTTGAATGACATTTCTCCTGTTGTTTCAGATTGATTTCCACAAGCTATGATCCAACACGTATCTGAAAACTGTGAAGCTCTTTGTTTTATGACTTCTTGTTATCACGGACTTGTAGAAAGTTAGATGCACGGAGAGCAAACATTGAAGATATGCGAGAAGCTGATTTGGAAACTGTAGTTACAATACAAACGGTTAATGAGAATTACTTTCACTAAAGGAGTTCCTTTTTGGTCCAAACATTTACTTAAAATGTTCCCAGATGTGTTACGCTGCTGCTGCAATAACTGGTTGTAGACTTCAGAGTGTCACTTTGGAATCATATGGACTTGATTTAGATCTGTTTCAAGTCTGTGTGCTAAGCTAACGCTCCTAAATGTGTAACTTCACATTTAAAAGGAAGATTTCTTGTGTACTTGAGGAGCTGATCCCAGCTCTGCAGGTACGGCTCCAGCAGGACGTCATCAGCGTCTGCCAGGCTGAGCTTTAAATACTGTAGCAGACGCCAGGCCTGAAACGATTGGCCGGGACACTCTTTAATGAGGGGCGTGGCCTCTTCAGGGACCAATGGAGGCTCAGTCTGAAAGAAAGAAATGAGTTAAAGGTTCTCATATCGAACAGCTTTATATGTTTTTGCTCTGAACTTTAACTGTTGCAAACTAATTGTTGCATATTTAAGGCAAGTTTATTTATACAGCACATTGAAGTGCGTTATAAAAAACTAAAGAAACTCATTATAAAATGTCATTTAAATACAATTTAAAAACAGCCAACAGAGATTAGATCATTAAATCAAGCTAAAGTAGAATATTAATAGTTATTTGATTTAATTAAAGGCAGCGGCAGACTTTAATTTAAACAAGTGAGAGTTGCAGCAAACCTGCAGTTTTCTGGGAGTTTAATAAATAATATTTAAAGTTTGGAGTTAAGTTTTAGGGGGCGTTAAGGTCAGGGTGCGGAGTCCTCACAAGGTACATGCGTGTGTGTGTGTGTGTGTGTGTGTACCGTTTGGTGGTAAAAGTTCGAACATGGCTGCCAGGAGCTGCCGCAGTCTCCACCCTGAGCTGAAGAGACAAAGAAACAACTGCTGAGTAATTAACTGTTTATGGTGAGATATTGGAGAGTTATACTAAACTAAATATAAATTAATATAAATCTGTTTTGGAACAGAAATGTGACAAAGAGCCTCAGCTGGACTTCATGCTCAGTCGTCACTTCGTACCCACTCGACGTGTGACGCGTGTGTGTGTCTGCACAGAACCTGCAGCCGGACTTTCTTATTGTACTGTTCGGGATGTTTCGGTATAACAACTTGGCGACCAGGCGCCACGCTGTGAGCACACACCGAGGAGACAGCGACACAGATGGTGGACGCAGTGCCAAAGAGAAATGTAAATATAACTTTAAATTAAAGAAAGAAACTACTCAATGTATTTCTACGTTTATGTTTCTGATGTGAATCTCAAAAGCTTTAACTTTGAGACGAAGGTATTGAATACAAAGTAAAAGATTTCCCTCTTGATTTAGTAAAAGTATATTAAAAAGTAAATAACTTAATAGCTGCTGAGCCAATGAGTGTGATCGAGGAAGAGAACTGGAGCCAAAATGGCCGACACTCGGTGACCCTCGACGGCAACGGACGAAACTCACGGAGCCAGAAGGAGCTGATGAAGAGGAGCAGAGCCAACATGGCCGACAGCAGCAAGTAGCGAAGCAGCGAAGTCCGTCTGAGGAAAACCATGGTGACCGCACACACACACACACACTGAAGGAAAACAAACACACACTTTCCCTCCAACTGCTGCAGTTAAAACACACACACTTTGTTTACCGGCTCTCGCTCTCTGTCGGGTTAAAGGTCGTTTGTTTCACTCACTCCCACAGGAAGTACACACATCTGACGACGACCTTCGTTCTATTTATCTCAGCCCGTTTTATCACACACACACACACACACACACACACACAGACACACACACACTCACACACACACACACACACACACACACACACACTCACACACACACACACACACACAGACACACACACACTCACACACACACACACTCACACACACAGACACACACACACTCACACACACACACTCACACACACACACACACACACACACACACACACACACACAGACACACACACACACACACACACACACAGACACACTCACACACACACACACACACAGTCGAGTGCTCAGTTCACTGGACGTCCCATAAAAAAAGAATACATCTGTTATTCTATTTATTTCTCTTTATAAAACCAATTCTTTATCATTACATTAGATTTGTTCCACTTCAGATGTTCCACATGTGTCTTCTTGTTCTTGTTGACTCCAGATGTTGGCGCTTCATTAATGACACAAAAGTCTCAAACTGGTGAGAAAAATATTTATTGTTGATGATAAAAAGACACTTTCACAACAACACATGTGATCGACGTCTTTGCTGTACATATTGTGCACGTATGTTATATATTATATATTATATATTATATATTGTGCTTATTGTTAGTGTAAAGCTAAAGAAGGGTTTACTTGGATCTTAAGGTACAAATAAAGGTTTTCTATGACTTCAGAACAAGAATTATGGCTTTTAAAGGTAGAATAAGGATTTTCTCAACATGCTGTTGGTGACATTGGTCTCCTGATGCTAGAAGGGGAGACCGGGAGCTAAAGCTACAGATTGGGTTCGTTAAAGGGGAATATGGTTGTTTTAAGGGAGAATTTAGCTTCGTTCAACAGGAAAAAGGGTTTAAAGTGAAGTTGAATTTGTTCGGAAAGAACTCAGGTTCTGCTGAAGTTCAGGTTTTGTCAAAAATAGAGTAAGAAAAGTGTTTTAGAAAATAGTTTAAAGGTTTGTGTTAATGGAGATTAAAGGTTTTCCTTTCTACAGTGCAAAAAAGACTTAACTGTGTGTGTGTGTGTGTGTGTGTGTGTGTGTGTGTGTGTGTGTGTGTGTGTGAGCAGGATCATGCAGCTTTAACCTGCAGGACGTCACACAGACCAGGACGCTTCTGAAGAACCTGAAGTAAGAAACAAACAAACCGTTAGTAACTTGTTAATAATAAAGTTTAAGTTAATTTCACGTGACAGCAGCCGGCGGCCCGAGTGCCGATGTTAAGACCAAACGTCCCGCAAGGGTTGAGTTTTGTCCTCTTCACCATCTTCCCATGTAGCCTAAAATTTGTGATTGTGGATTGTACGTTTAGCTAGCGCACAGATTGTACGTTTAGCTAGCGCGCGGATTGTACGTTTAGCTAGCGCGCGGATTGTACGTTTAGCTAGCGCACAGATTGTACGTTTAGCTAGCGCACGGATTGTACGTTTAGCTAGCGCGCGGATTGTACGTTTAGCTAGCGCACGGATTGTACGTTTAGCTAGCGTGCGGATTGTACGTTTAGCTAGCGCGCGGATTGTACGTTTAGCTAGCGCACGGATTGTACGTTTAGCTAGCGCGCGGATTGTACGTTTAGCTAGCGCACAGATTGTACGTTTAGCTAGCGCACGGATTGTACGTTTAGCTAGCGCGCGGATTGTACGTTTAGCTAGCGCACGGATTGTACGTTTAGCTAGCGTGCGGATTGTACGTTTAGCTAGCGCGCGGATTGTACGTTTAGCTAGCGCACGGATTGTACGTTTAGCTAGCGCGCGGATTGTACGTTTAGCTAGCGCGTGGATTGCACATGCTCCGGTCTAGTTTCACACTCCAGTCGGTGGCGTAAGCACCTCTAGCTGGTATGTGCGAATTTACATCGTTGAGATACGACGCTGACGTCACTGCTTTACGCAACATCTGATCAATTAGCGCAAAACCAACGTTTGTTCTCACGACACAGCTTGATTGTTTAGTAGCAGAAACGAGAAGAAAATGATGCAGTTGAGTTTCAGTTGGACTTGAACGTGTTGAGCTCTTATTATTAATGGAGGTGGATCTAACCAGCCAATCAGAGAGCAGGATTTAATGAGTGTTATTGTTTCGCTCACTCTCACCTTCAGCGTGTTGAGTATTTCTCCAAACAGATGTTGAGCTTCCTGCGTGTCCGGCTCCTCGAAGTAATCCGACACGGCGACCTCAACCGTTATACACCTGATGTTCTCACACACACCTGCAGAGACGCATGTTAATTAGTCCTTCGCATGTCAGTGTGCGGATAATAAGTGTGTGTGCAGGACGGTTGTGTCTCACTGTGGAAGTGTAGGATGGCCTGTCCGCTGACGGGTGTGTGTGTCAGGATCAGCGTCTCCACGCTCTTCAGTCCCGCTTTACAGAGCTCTGTCGCCACCTGCAGGCCGAGGTCAGTAACACGCTCCAACTCCAACACCTGCAGGTGAGCACAGCTACTCACTGCACACACACACACACACACACACACACACACACACACACACACACACACACACACACACACACACACACACACACACACACACACACACACACACACATCATTATCTTTTATTATGTATGAATTGTAATATTTTCTTGACATCACAATTGTGTAAAATGAAGTTCCACAGAAGAACTTCTTTTAAACGTATATTTAATTCTGTTTGAAGAGTCGGATCCACTCTTCCATTATTGATTCATCTGTCGCTCGTTGGTTTGATTCGTGGATTATTATGAGATGGTTGGTGTTTGTACTTTATATATTATTTAAATTATTAAGGAACTTATCATTTCAGGACTGGTCTGTAGGCTTTCGCTTTTTACATGTTTGGCAAGTTGAAGTACAGTCTTTAAGATTTGCATGAATCCAAACACCATTTCTATAGTCGGCCCCTCACAGTAAACTTCTTCTTTCTTTCTTATGTATCTCACCCAAAGCAACCAATCCCTGAGTCCCACAGCCGGCCCCGCCCACACTGAGCGAGAGGAGGTGTGGCCAGCATCGACCAATCGTCTGCAGGCAGCGGCTTCCAAAACGAGTGGGTTGTTGGCTGAAAGAGAGAAGGAGATGGTGAGTTGTGTGTACGTGTGTGTGTGTGTGTGTGTGTGTGTGTGTGTGTGTGTCTGTGTGTCTGTGTGTTTTGCGTGTGCGTGTGTGCACTGACCAGGGGTAAGCTGGCGCCACCTGCAGGCTGCTGATGCTCCTGCAGCCTGCACCCAGGGCCCAGAGAACCTCGTGACCCAGAGGATCTGATGAACTCCTGCATACACAGACAGGTGAACAGACAGACAGGTGAACAGACAGACAGGTGAACAGACAGACAGGTGAACAGACAGACAAGTGAACAGACAGACAGGTGAGCAGACAGACAGGTGAACAGACAGACAAGTGAACAGACAGACAGGTGAACAGACCGACAGGTAAACAGACAGGCAGGTGAACAGACAGACAGGTAAACAGACAGACAGGTGAACAGACAGGCAGGTGAACAGACAGACAGGTAAACAGAAAATAAAAAATGTTGATCCTTATTGACACATAAAAATAAATAAAGAACAATAAGTTATTACATTAAAAGCAAAAACTACATAAATTATTGGGTTTACAAAAAAGACTTTGAATTGTTTCCTTCAAAATAAAATCATACCTCCAGTTTTATGTTTACCACCTTTATTTTGTTTAATTCTTGCATTCTAAATCCCACAAGTGAACAGATTTACATCTACTCTTTATATTACTGAAGCAAATATTATGATTTATAACAGTGAGACAGGTAACAGACAGACAGGTAAACAGAGTCACCTGTATGTGAGTGTCTGCAGGTTCCTGCTGTAGCAGCTGGCGAGCCACAGCGTCCTGTCAGTGAGGATGTGAGGACACTGAGAGACAGACAGGTGGAGCAGACTGCCCCCTGCAGACCGCAGCAGGGCCTCCACCCCCGGCTCTACGCCGCCTCTGAGTCAGAACACACCCAGGTCAACTACAATACCCACAATGCACGCGGGGAGCACATTTCTTCTCATGTTGTTCATGAAGGCTTTCAGCTACATTTTCATTAACGTGAAGAAAAAAGTGTGTAATCCCTGAGATGTGTGTGTGTGTGTGTGTGTGTGTGTGTGTGTGTGTGTGTGTGTGTGTGTGTGTGTGTGTGTGTGTGTGTGCTTGTATTGCTTATATTCTTTGTGAGGACAATCAAATTTAAACTGTCGTTGTGAGGACATTTTAGCCTGTTTGAAGGTTAAGACTTTCGGTTAAGGTGTAAGGGTTGCACAAAACAGCTTACGTTTCCCCTTAAAGTTTGACACGGGACCATAAGTACAGACAGACGAACATGTGTGTGTGTGTTACCGTGTGTTCTTGTAGTAATCCTCTCGCGTCTCGTCGGCTCGTCTGCTTCGAGGCTTCAGGTTGTTCAGAACCACAGACTGAGTTTGAGTG
Source organism: Cottoperca gobio (assembly GCF_900634415.1). NCBI lineage: Eukaryota > Metazoa > Chordata > Actinopteri > Perciformes > Bovichtidae > Cottoperca > Cottoperca gobio. The sequence goes on along the minus strand of NW_021166957.1, from coordinate 7,398 downwards.
CACCACTGAGACAGAGTGGTCAGGAACTACACACACACACACACACACACACACACACACACACACACACACAGTTTGAAGTTTGAATATGATACCGAAATGATCTAAAACAAAATATATAAGTGAGACAAACGGGATGAAGATTCACCACATCTTCATCATATTCATTAATGGCATATTCAACTCTTATAGAGATGATGATATAAGTAACATTTTGATGAAGATGAAGTCACATGATGGCGACGGCTCGTCTACCTCGGCCGACACTCTGCCGTTCTCCAGCCGGAGGCGTGTCCAGACCGCCGGGTGCCTGGCAACAAACCGCCAATCGGAGCAGACCTCAGCGGCGTGCAGCAAGGAGCGCACATCCAGATACGGAAACACGCAGAAGAGCCCCGCCCTCAGCCTCAAGGTGTCCGCACCCAGCTGACGATGGGAGGGGGTGGAGCGAAGGGAGGACGGGGCTTCTGCGGGGGAGGAAAAGGAAAGGCTTTTATTGTGAAGGAGCCGGAACCAGGAAGTGTTTGCAACAACCAGATACAGAGATGCAGTTTACCTGAGCAAGGTGTGTGTGTCCTGGCGAAGACGAGTCTCCTCATCTCAGCGCTGGTCCAGAATCCCTCCTCCTCTTCTTCTTCTCCTTCTTCATCTTCTTCATCTTCCTCCTCTTCTTCTTCGGTGCTATATTGGCGACGGTTTCTTTGGCTCCTGACCCTGGAGACACAGAAGAAGAAGAAGAAGACACGATGAAAGGAAAACAAAGCTAGAAATAAAACTTAATAATGCATCTATATTAGCGGCTACTAGCATAACACACCCCACCACTGCATTCTGGGTAATGTATCTGATTCTCTGATGGATTTTTATCCTTTTTCATTTAAATTGCCATGAGTTTGATAAATGTTCAATTATTAAGTGCTCTTTTATTGCATTTAAGATAAATCTTAAGGGGTCATAAATGATTGAGAAAATATTAAGTTTAAGTTTATTGTTTTTTTTAATGTTTTATATATTACATACGCTTTCTTAAAATCCTTAAAACAATCTGAGAAAGTACCAGAGTCTGCAGACATGCTAGCAGCTCTGTGAGGCTGCAATAAGGTACTTAGCTTAGCATGCTAACATAAGCTAATACCAGAGATATTTCCATTTAAATCGGCTAAATTAAAACTTTCTTTGACGTACCATGGCCTTTCTCTTCGAGTCCAGGCTGGAGTGTAGTGGTGGGGGTGGCCCAGCCCCCCCTCACCGTCCCACCCCCCTGAACCCAGAGACGAGGTCCGCATAAGACCAGTCAGACCGCTGCAAGACAGAGAGAGAAATGAAACCATAAAACCTGAATTAATCATCAGTAACAATCAGTTATTAGTGAAATTGTGCAGAATTATGAGGAAAATTTAAAGTAAAAATGATTCTCCTATTGTACTTTAAACTCATCGTGATGTGTTCAGGTACCTGTAGTGATGCTGGCTGTACAGCTGCTCTCCCAGTCTGCAGGAGCCTGACACACTGTAACTCCTCTGCAGGAGGAAGAGGAAGAACAAGGACGACGGATGTTGAAGGAGGAAGAGATGACGAACAAGAGTGAGTAGAGTTTGTCAATTTAAAGGACCATACCGGTGATATTGGTCAACTGTTAGTATTCATTATTTTATCCTATTCTTACTTTTTTTAAATGGTATTAATTGACATGTCTTGATCTTACTGGTTATTTCTTGCTTAATTAAGTTTTTTTTTAACTTACTTGCTATTTACTATGGAGAGAAAATAGTGCATATATCTGTTAAACGTTAAACGTGGTTTGTCTTGACAGGAGGAGACGGAAACAAACCTGTACTCACAACACCACGTTTGTATTTGTGAATTAATATTATGTTTATATTTCTGTTTTTCTCACCCGGTTGCCGATGGGTCCCTGAATCTTGTCTGCGATGACGTCCTCGGTGCTGGCGTCCAGACTGCGCCCCCACCGGCCAGGCGCAGGTGTGTATCCCTCAGTCAGTGTGTACGGGTCAGTGTGTGTGTAGTGATTGAGATGTGTGTGTGAGCTGAGCAGCAGTAACTGTCTCTCTGCACGGTCGGCTCGCTCCAACAGCGTCTCGATAAACACCTGAAGTCAAACACATTAAATTACTGCAAGAAGAAGCTTAAATACTGCAAATAAATATGACACACTGGCTCCAGAGGAAGTGTTTCTCATAACGCTGACTCATGTCAGGGTTTAGGACTCATGACGCTGACTCATGTCAGGGTTTAGGACTCATAACGCTGACTCATGTCAGGGTTTAGGACTCATGATGCTGACTCATGATGCTGACTCATGTCAGGGTTTAGGACTCATAACTCTGACTCATGTCAGGGTTTAAGACTCATAACGCTGACTCATGTCAGGGTTTAGGACTCATGACGCTGACTCATGTCAGGGTTTAGGACTCATGACGCTGACTCATGTCAGGGTTTAGGACTCATGATGCTGGCTCATGTCAGGGTTTAGGACTCATAACTCTGACTCATGTCAGGGTTTAGGACTCATAATGCTGGCTCATGTCAGGGTTTAGGACTCATAACTCTGACTCATGTCAGGGTTTAGGACTCATAACGCTGACTCATGTCAGGGTTTAGGACTCATAATGCTGACTCATGTCAGGGTTTAGGACTCATAACTCTGACTCATGTCAGGGTTTAGGACTCATGACGCTGACTCATGTCAGGGTTTAGGACTCATAACTCTGACTCATGTCAGGGTTTAGGACTCATGACGCTGACTCATGTCAGGGTTAGGCCTAGGACTCATAAAACGCTGACTCATGTCAGGGTTTAGGACTCATGACGCTGACTCATGTCAGGGTTTAGGACTCATAACTCTGACTCATGTCAGGGTTTAGGACTCATAACTCTGACTCATGTCAGGGTTTAGGACTCATAACTCTGACTCATGTCAGGGTTTAAGACTCATGACGCTGACTCATGTCAGGGTTTAGGACTCATAACTCTGACTCATGTCAGGGTTTAGGACTCATGACGCTGACTCATGTCAGGGTTTAGGACTCATAACTCTGACTCATGTCAGGGTTTAGGACTCATAATGCTGACTCATGTCAGGGTTTAGGAAGCACCTGCAGTCTGGATTTGGCCTTGGCCTCTTTCTCTGCAGTCTCCCTCAGAAAACATTCGATGTCCACCATCTCCCTAAGAAAAACAAACACAGTATATATAACAAATACTCAGGACATGTTAAATGAACACATTTTAAATATAAATATATTTCCAGGCTTTATATATATATTGTATATTGTATGTTTTATTCATCCCATAATAGAGCTTTACTTGCAGATCATTCTGTAAAGATATTCTCATAAAAACAAGAGTATGCAGAAACATGAAGCCACACACACACGCACACACACACCCTCAGGGCCGCTGTCATCTTACATTCATCATCACAGCAAACCACAGCTCTGTGTGTGTGTGTGTGTGTGTGTGTGTGTGTGTGTGTGTGTGTGTGTGTGTGTGTGTGTGTGATGCAGATTAAACATGACGTGTCCTCTGTCTGTGCATCCTGTCCTGTTTCTCTTCTTCATGAGCAGACAGAAGATTAATCGATGCTGCATAATAAATAATATAGAACACAGTGTTTACTGTTCATGGAGACTGGAGGAGCGATGTCACAGAAACAACCTGACTTCATACTTTAACCTTTATATTACAGCAGATGTTTTCCAGTTCACTGGCAGCACGAAACCTTTTGTACCGAGCTTCTGCACTCGACATATATAATATAACGAGACGCAGATTATCCACATTACAGATAATAAACCAGAGGACAAAGATTTACGCCGTGAAGCGAACAAACGAAACATTCAGTGAAGAAGAAAGACTCCCAGTGCTGGGGGGGAATTATAATAAACTCATATCGTAACAATGTTCACCAAAGGATTCACATATCTGGAACTTCCTGTTGTTATAACACCTGAAACCAAAGAGAGGGGCGGATACTGACTGTTGTCGTTCGTTAAGCTCGTTCTCTTTCCCTTCCAGATCTTTCTTCACTCGCTCCATCATCTCCACCGCAGCAGAGACCTGGAACATGAACATCACACTCCATCAGATCGCATTGTGTTTAAATACAAAACACTACACCACCACCACAGCTCCACCCACCTGTCTGGACAGGTGCTCCGCCCTCTCCTCCACTTCCTGTTTCTCACTCTTCAGCCGCTCCCCGCCCCGCCTCTCCCGCTCTAGCTCCGCCTCCCTTCTCTGTAGCTCCACCCTCAACCAAGCCACGCGGCGGTTCACTCTCTCCTCCACCTCTGCAAACGTGCGGGCGATTCTACGATCCAGGCCCAGCCTCTCGTCCAGCCCGATCCCCAGCGACAGCCCCAGCTCCAGGCCCAGCTGGACCCCCGCCTCGCTGAGTTTCTTCCCGAGAAAAGGCTCCAGCGAGCCGGGGAGGGCGAGGGCGGCGGAGAGGTCCTCCGAATGTCCTGTAGGATCCGGAGGGCCGAACATTTTCCTGAGCAGATGGACGGAGGCCGACGACGAGGCGAGGTCCAGGCAGGCCAGCGAGAGGCTGTGGGCGTCCAGAGAAGAGCTCTGTCTCTGGGACACAGTCGGGCCGCGGAGCAGAAGACCGGACCTCGAGCTTCTAACCCGAGCCTGAGATGTGACAGCAAGAGAAATGATCACCTGTGTATCAGCGACAGAGCCGAACAGAGTCTCACACCTGGTGCAGTTACAACGGTTCCACAGCGCGAGTACTTTAAATATAAGGGATCGTTTAAATGTTCCTTTGATGTGTGAGGTCACACCTGCCTCAGGTGTGAGAGTCTGATGCGTCTCCATCTGATAACAAAGCCAAACATTGGAAGACGAGATTTACCTGCGACAGCACCAGC
>NW_021166956.1:68432-93249 GCF_900634415.1 Cottoperca gobio | reverse complement strand
ATTATTATTATTATACTTTATATAATATACTGTAGATACTGTATGTATATACTGGATGTATATACTTTATGTACATCATGTTTATATACTGTGCAGATGCTCCATCGGTTCCAGCAGAACTCTGCTGCTCGGCAGTGAGATACTAAATATATGTAATCAAGTCGTTCTGATAATAAGGAAAAATGTTTATTATGATCCGTAACCTTCTGGTTTCTTAAGGGTTCTATCATGAGGAGAATACTCTTAAAGCTTTCAGCATTATTATTATTAAATATATGTCTCAGGGCCTCTCACCTTTCCCCTGGCTCCTGGCCGCTAGTGGAGGTCCCGAGGCGTCGGGGCCCGGCGGACGGAGGAGTGTCAGAAGAGGTGCTGTAGACGGGGTTGGCAAACGGCCCGTAGGAGAGGCGCTGCTTGTCCCTGTGAGGAGGACCGAAGGAGGCTGGCAGAGAGAGCTTCTCCTGAGAGGACAGACTGGAGGACGGGCAGAAGCTCTGAGGACGGAGCAAGCGCTCCTTCTTCACCGGGCTGGGCTGCAGGAGGAACGGACAGAGACGTGAGGAGAAACAAGGGGAGGAGGCGGGAGGAGCATCTTTGATTGCTCTGTGTTACCTTGTCGTCCAGTTCCTCGTCGCTCTCGTCCAGTTCGTCCAGTCGCAGGTTCCAGTCGTATTCAACGTGAACATGAGGGTTAAACCTGCCAGAAACCGCCTCCACCAGCTGAGACACAGAGAGGAGGCGTTACTTCATCCGGCTGATTTACTACAGCGGTATGAACCAACAATAAACAGATTCTGATTTAATTGCAATAAATGTATCAACGGGAAGCAGAAATAACTCCATCACAGTGGCGGGCCGTGCATTTCACACCTTGGCCTTCAGTGATGTCCTACAGTCCTACCTGAATGGTTCCCCCTCTTAATACCATCATTATGACGCCATGGATCTAGAAACTATACATGTAGACAGAACGCAGTATAACCGGGTGTTGCATCACGCTAACAACAGAGTCATATTAATGTTTAGAAACATTTAGTTGTAGCAGGCATTCCCAGCAGTACACTGTGCAGTGCCTCTCGGAGGCTGTGAGCCGAATGCTGATTGGTTAACGCCACAGTTTTGTCTCCGTTCACTTTAAGCGACAGGCGCTGTTGATTCTGAAGGCCTCAGGGCAGATCTCTTGGACCCTGGCAACACATTATGGCTGATTGGATAAAAGCTCTAACATAGAGGCCAGACAAGAAAACTACTTTAAAACACTAGTTTTCTGAATGGAGTTTGGTTGATGCTATGCTAACAGCGTTCACATCACATTGGTCTAAACACATCATGACATGTTGTTGGTCCTACCGGTTCCTCACACTGGGAGTTCTTCAGACTGCGGGCAATGTCCAGCGCTGTCTCTCCGCTCTGATTGGCTGAGGAGACACAGGCAGCTTGTAATAACACAAAGCTAAGCTAGGCTAAGCACGTCCTGGACACACAGATGATGAGAAACGTGACTCTGGAGAAGAGACATGCCGCACTGCTCCTGGAAGATAGTATTCGTCTCTTACTGATGTGGATGTCAGGTTTTCCTCTCAGCAGCAGCTTCACACACTGGGGCTTGTTGTACAGAACGCAGTAATGCAGAGCCGTGTGTCCTCCGTCCGTCTGTCCGTCCAGGTTACCACTGCAGACACACACACACACACACACACACACACACACACACACACACACACACACTGCACTTTAATGCACTGCGGACACCTCCTGTAGCGTTGTGTGGAGCTCCTCGTGGTCTCCTCAGCATCTTACTCTCCTCATTGTTATGGACCATACCCCCCCCCCCCCCTCTCATCAGAGCACAGAGGAGCATGAAATATATACGATAACTCTCCCGAGAACAACATTATTCATATCATGTGAAATATTACTTTACTGTTTTGCACTGATGTTGAAATGACTTCTTATACACTTAATATTTATTATATCTTTGAGCAATCTCTGGCATTATTTATCTTATCTCCGATTCACTTCCTGGACTGTGAGGGAGTTGCGTACCTGTTCTGAACCAGGAAGTCGACCAGGTGCAGAGAGGACTGATCAGCTGTCTGAACACAATAATGTAACGCCGTCTCTCCAGCTTCCTGTTCAGAAACACATCAAACATCCAATCAACACAAATACAACAGAGACATCAGAGCTCCACACACAGGTGTGTGAGTCCCCACACAGGTACACAGGTGTGTGAGTCCCCACACAGGTGTGTGAGTCCCCACACAGGTGTGTGAGTCCCCACACAGGTGTGAGGGTCCACACACAGGTGTGTGAGTCCCCACACAGGTGTGTGAGTCCACACACAGGTGTGTGAGTCCACACACAGGTGTGTGAGTCCCCACACAGGTGTGTGAGTCCCCACACAGGTGTGAGAGTCCCCACACAGGTGTGAGGGTCCACACACAGGTGTGTGAGTCCACACACAGGTGTGTGAGTCCCCACACAGGTGTGTGAGTCCCCACACAGGTGTGAGGGTCCACACACAGGTGTGAGGGTCCACACACAGGTGTGAGGGTCCACACACAGGTGTGTGAGTCCACACACAGGTGTGAGGGTCCACACACAGGTGTGTGAGTCCACACACAGGTGAGGGTCCACACAGGTGAGAGGGTCCACACAGGTGTGAAGGTCCACACAGGTGTGATGTCCCACCCACCTTGGCTGGTTCAGGTATGGGCTGCAGCTGCTCCCCCCCCTCTGCGTACAGCTGGATGATTGACAGTAGCTCTCTGGATCGCACCGCCTCATAAACCTCTCGCAGCCTGCTGCTCGCCGTGGAGACGCTGCGCCTGACGAACTTCCGCTCCATGTACTTGGCGTTAATGAACTCCTTCCTCGCCGTCCTGCAGACAGCAGGTGTGCAAGTTAAAAATAGCAAAATCCTTTAATTGAATAAAGTGATTCTTTAAAGAACAGAAGTGCAGCAAGCGGCAGAGCAAACAGGAAACAACTTCACGCACTTTGTACAAATAAAGACGCTCACATGTCGCTGGAGGCCGTCGGCTTCAAGGACACAGACGGGAGACTGGCCTCCATGATCTCATTAAAACTACAGTTCCCAACATTCTTAGCAAGCTGACCGGAAGGAAGGAGAAGAAACGTAAACAAAGAGAACTGAGCAAACAGGTGAGAGACAGACAGACAGACATAGAGACAGACAGGTGGGAGACAGACAGACATAGAGAAAGACAGGTGAGAGACAGACAGAGAGACAGACAGGTGAGAGACAGACAAACATAGAGACAGACAGGTGAGAGACAGACAGACAGACATAGAGACAGACAGGTGAGAGACAGACAAACAGACGGGTGAGAGACAAACAGACGGGTGAGAGACAAACAGACAGGTGAGAGACAGACAGACATAGAGACAGACAGGTGAGAGACAGAAAGACAGGTGAGAGACAGACAGACAGGTGACAGACAGACAGGTGAGAGACAGGCAGACAGACAGGTGAGAGACAGACAGACAGGTGAGAGACAGGTGAGAGACAGAGAGACAGGTGAGAGACAGACAGACAGACAGGTTACCAGCAGCTCTGAGGTTCCCAGTTTGTCCAGCTCCAGACTCTGGATTCTGGACACGTGGACCCCCATCTCTCTGTGGATCCCTGAACACTCGATGCAGGTCAGAACGCCGAGGTTAGTGGAGACCCAGCGAGGATCTAAACACACACGTTTATTACACAACATCGTCACACACGGAGGAACCAGTCCCCCAAACTTTACTTTCTGCAGGTAAACGTGGGCAGGTGTTGGTGCAGAGCACAGAGACGTGTTCTGTTGCAAAGGGAGAAATGTTTGGCGTTTATTCTTTACCAAATTAGAGCTGCAACGATCGACAAAAAGAATCTCCAACTATGTTGATGATGGATTAATGTTAAAGTAAAGTTTCCTGCAGTCTTCAAAGTCTCAAATAAGCAGATCTACTGATTTCAGTTTGTGACACAACTACAGAAAGACTTCAGGACTGTGAGGAGCCGGATGGATATGTTTTATATTTTCAATATGTCGAAAATAATCTGCCTCTCTGGGAACCATCACCTTATCGTGGTGGAGAGGTTTGTGTGTCCCTATGAACCTGAGAGCTGTGTTGTCTGGAGCCTAGTGCTCCTGGTAGGGTCTCCCAAGGCAAATTGGTCTCAGGCGAGGGACCAGACTAAGAATGGTTCAAAAACGACTTTATGAAAAAAAGGGAAAGGAAAGGAGAGACCCTGCCCGGAGGAAGCCCGGGGCCCCCGTCTGGAGCCAGGCCCAGAGGGAGGGCCCGACAGCGAGCGCCTGGTGGCCGGGTTTGCCACGGAGCCCGGTCAAGCACAGCCCGAAGAAGCTACGTGGTGCCTCCCATCCATCCATCCTGTGGGCCCACCACCGCTGGGGTCGGGTGCGCTGTCACACGGGTGGCAGTGATGGTCAGGGACCTCGACGGACCAGACCCGGGCAGCAAAGACTGGCTCTGGGGACGTGGAACGTCACCTCTCTGTGGGGGAAGGAGCCGGAACTAGTTCGGGAGGTGGAGCGCTCCCAGTTGGATCTGGTGGGGCTTACCTCTACGCACAGTCTTGGCTCTGGAACCGTACTCCTGGATAGGGGTTGGACTCCGGAGTTGCCCAAGGTGTGAGGCGTCGGGCCGGGGTGGGGATACTCACAAGCCCCCGGCTGAGCGCCACTACGTTGGAGTTTACCCCGGTGGACGAGAGGGTCGCCTCTCTCCGCCTTCAGGTTATGTGGGGGAAAACTCTGACTGTTGTTTTTGCCTATGCCCCAAACCGCAGTTCGGAGTATTCGGCCTTCTTGGAGACCCTGAATGGAGCCCTGCAGTAGGGGACTCCGTAGTCTTGCTGGGAGACTTCAACGCACATGTGGGAAAAGATGGAGACACCTGGAGAGGCGTGATTGGGAGGAAGGGACTCCCTGATCTAAACCCGAATGGTCGTTTGTTGTTGGACTTCTGTGCTAGTCATGGAATGGCCGTAACAAACACCATGTTCGAACATAAGGATGCTCATAAGTGCACGTGGTACCAGAGCACCCTAGGCCAAAGGTCAATGATCGATTTTGTAATCGTATCATTTTTTGGACACTCGGGCTAATAATATAAAACAGTAGAGGGCAGCAGCATGTCATTGCAGCGCACAAGCTGGCTAACTTCCGGTTAGCCTGATGCTAACTTCCTGTTAGCCTGATGCTAACTTGAATGGGGATCAAATAATGCAGTCGGAAATGTGATGTTGGCATTAAGACGAAAACTAGAGGCACATTCTTCATGCGTCAGACGAGTGTAAAGAAAACATCAGAGTGTGTTTGTAACTGTGTGTAGATGTAAACTCTCCACAGCTACATTACATAACGCCTCATGTACATATTAAACACTTGTAATATAAACTTGTGTTGATGTGAGTCATGAAGTGGGGAAGCTTCATGATATCTGTTAGTTACATGTTTGACCCTGTTCACCTGCAGCGTCTCCTGTGCATCAAATCACTGATTGGTTCCTCCCTCAGGTCCCGCCTCCGGCCCGCCCACCTCCCTCATCCTCACCTCTCAGACCAGCGCAGGAGGAGGAAGCTCCACCCTGAAGAAGAGACCCCCTCCCCCTCCTCCTGGACACAAGCGCACCCTGTCTGACCCCCCCAGCCCCGTCCTGCAGGGTAAAGGTAAGACGGCAGCGGCAGCGGGCAGCACCGCACTATCCAACACTAACATGTGACCTGGTGGAACTCATGCTGTTTTCACACAGGAAGTGGGTTGACCCCCCCACTTGGAAACAAGACATCAACTGCCAGCAAGTTTGAGGGAATCCAGCAGCAGCAGAGGTATTTTAACTCTCATATAAACCGTTAAAAGTCCAACAAGCACAAACTGACCTCTGCTGACCTTCTGCAGCTCGACCTCCAGTAACACCAAGTCCACGCTGGGACCCAGAGTTCTCCCCAAACTACCTCAGAAAGGTGAGACTCTTCTTTCAGCTCTCTGTGTTCTTCAGTCACCACCTCTGACAACCTAGAAACTGGAAAGTCCCTCAGAGAGCAGAGGCCGATGGTGCGTTCAGGTGCTCCTCTGATGTCCCATTTCCCGAGTTGGGAAGTCGATCTTACGACTTCGGTGAGTTCATGAGCTTAAAGTCGTAACGTGGAAACAACACGGACGCTACAAAGAATTTTATTTTATTCTAAACAACACGTTGATATAATATATTATATTATTATATATTATTATATATTATCTTTATATTCTTTATATTATATATTCTTTATATTATTATATATTATCTTTATATTCTTTATATTATATATTCTTTATATTATTATATATTATTATATATTCTTTATATTATATATTCTTTATATTATTATATATTATCTTTATATTCTTTATATTATATATTCGGCGCTCAAAGCTTCCTGGTGAAACTCGGTGATAAACCGGTGATTAAAGTGATTTTTAATATTTTATTACATATATCACGTATGATGATGATATCGTGTAAATAAGTTATTGTTTCTTTCCATCGCCCCCCCCACACGCACACATGCACACACACACATGCGCACACAGACACACACACACACACACACACACACGAGAAGACAAAACGCACGACGAACGTTAGAGATTAATTTGATATTGTTTGTGTTCTTGTGTTTTCTCTCAGTGGCGTTGAGGAAGATCGACACCATCCACCTCCCCTCCGTGGACAAACCTCCCCCCTCCCCCCAGAAGTCTCCTCCCTTCATCGACACCTCCCCTAAGCCACCCCTCACCCCGGTGGACTCCGCCCACAGAGCCTCATTGGCGGAGAAGCCCCATCTGTCCAACCTGCCCCCCAAACCCCTGCTCAAAGACCTGCCCCCCAAACCGCCGTTGGGCGACAGGCCTGGCCCCTCCCCTGTTGCCATGGATACGCAGGGTTCCAAGATGGCAGAGAGCCAGCGGCCGTCACCTCGCAAAGACGCCGACGAAGCCGCAGAGACGCCCGTCCCTCTGCCGCGCAAAATGACTTCCGTGAGTCACGACACCTTCAGCTGACGGAGACGCAGCGACACAAACAAACTCGTCTCACGCTCGTTTCCTCCGCAGGTCAGGAACAAAACCCGGCGGGTGAAAACCATCTACGACTGTCAGGCCGACAACGAGGACGAGCTGACGTTCGCTGAGGGGGAAGTCATCGTGGTCACCGGGGAGGAGGACCAGGAGTGGTGGGTGAGTACCCCCCCCCCACGGTGCTGCACATGTTGCACTCTTTCATCAACATCATCAACACACTTCCTGTCTCTTGACAGGAAGTGATCGTTGTGTTTGTAAACAACTTATTTCCTTTAAGAAACTGATTGAATCACTCGATGACGTTTCAGAGTTTTGTGTTTGCTCTCAGCTGGGACACATCGAGGGTCGTCCGGAGAGGAGAGGCGTCTTCCCAGTGTCCTTCGTCCACACGCTCTCTGACTGACAGCGTGAGGCCACGAGACCTCGGCAGGTGGGCGGGGGCGGAGTCAGTCATCCTCGCTGTACATAGACGTTATTATTCTGCAGTCACCGTAGCAACCCAGCATGCAGACCCGAGCGGGCCAGATCAAAGAAACCTGCAGAGAAGGAAAGGTCAGAGGTCAGGAGCAGGAATCTGATTGGACAAGCAGCAGCCAATCACACAGAAGCACAACATTCATCTGAGGGGGGGGGCACCTGTCGTCCTTCTTCTTCTCCTCCTTCTTCTTCTCCTTCTTCTTCTACTTCTTCTCCTTCTCCTCCTTCTTCTTCTTCTCCTCCTTCTTCTTCTTCTTCTTCTCCTCCTCCTCCACCCTGGGCCTTACCCTGCGTCTCTCCCCCCTACTCTATATGTAGATAAGTATTTAATGACAGGTGGTTCTGTTCTTGGTGTGTTGTGTCCACACCCTAAAGACTGAGCGGCGTGGGAACATGAACGGTACATCTGGAACACACAAGGAACACGAGGAACATCCTACAGCGGCCGTGGAGTCGCCTCAGTCAGCTATGTGTCTGTTTAATCCAGCTGCTCACTGACTCATCGTGGATTCATCTGCACATTCTACGTTCATGTTCGTGTATGAAACGTCTCTAAATGTTCCGTCTCTTTGATGTGAAACAAAAGCAGCAGATCTGAGGCTGAAACACACTTTAAACAAAGTTCAGGTGTTTTGCAAGGTTTTAGTTTCCACATGTTGCAGCTCACTGCCCCTCTGATCATTCTGTATTTCATTATTATAATATGACATTATTAATACGGAGTGTACCTGCATACGATTAACTGTCATGGAGGCAGTACTTTATAAATAATCCCCACAAACGTTATGAAGGCTAACATGCTAACATGCTGCTGCTAACTGAAAATAAATTCAGTTTGGTCCGTTAGCTACTTAGCATCCTGTTTTTGTGCTCAGTCAGCAGAAAGTGACATCTTCATTTAAAAACAGTTTTAAAGTCTGAATGAGCACAAACTGATGAAATGACCTTCACTGAACCTTTCACATTAAAAACATTTGTATTCAAAAGAAAACTGCTTTAAAAGCCGCGAACTAGCTGCTACACGAGAACTATGTTTCAGTAGACCTACAACAACTTTATTTTTGTGAAACATAAATTAAATGTAATTAGAAATAATCTGTATACAGAATAAAACTGTCGTTGATCTTTCTCCGAGACACTAAATGAGCCCTGTGTGTCCTCTGGGGAACGCCAAGCAGCGGTGACGCGCGGCTCTCACGACATGTCTCTACGGCCGGGAGGCGTGTTTATGTGTTTCAGACGCCAACAATAAATAAGTCACATGTCACAGGACTGTTCACTGATTGGCTGCAGGAACTCTCTTCGTTGCTTGGCAGAAGGCCGATCCTCCGCTAGTGAATCGTGCATCCTTACTAACGAGAGTTAAAGTCCTCTTCACCGCAGAACCGATCCACTGATCAGAGGTTCATGTGAGAATAACAAGTTGTCTTTTAAACACTCGCAGTAATGTTAGTTATACCGCCGGTAACCAGTGCACTACATTACCAACATGTCTTGTCTGTGCGCGGAGCTAAGCTGAAGTGGTTTTAGGGTTCAATGTTGTTTCAAATAAAAATGTTTTGTTATTGAAGAAAGTAAAACACGATGAGAGCTGATGTTATCAATTACATTTTTGCACAAACACTTGTAGCCTAGCTTAACACAAACACTGGTAGCCTAGCTTAGCACAAACACTGGTAGCTTAGCACAAACTGGTAGCCTAGCATGGAAGCACATCTCAGTCACCAAAGAAAAGACAATTATCTCCTAATGAGGTTTACGTTAAAATAAATAATGATCTCATGTTTCAGGTTTGATGTTTCTGCTCTGGTCAGTCTGAAGGTTAACCAGTGTTTTTATCTACTTATTAAAATATGTTTTCTACAGACTGAAGGTGCTTCTTATTGTTTTCATGTTATTTTATTGTGAAATATGAAGTCATCCGTCTGTTTCCTGTGCCGGGCCTGAGCCGAGCAGGAAAACAATAAACAAATAAACATTTGTGGTCTTTTGTGTAGCGCTGCTGCTCTCATCATGGATTCATCTGCAGGTTATCTTCTACATTCATGTAGTAAGTATATTATAATATATAAATAAATTTCCTTCCAGCTCCTGATATACAGAATATGTCTTTAAATGTCAATGTATACGTTGATCCTTCATCAACATAGTTTGAGATTATTTTACTTTACTAAAGATTATTTTCTACTTTTCTATCGCCCGTCCTTCATCTAGTCAGCGTGATGCATTATGGGAAAATTAATTTGGTCCTAATTTTATTTATTGAACACATTTTGACAATAAAAAACTCAGTGGCAGGGGGACAAACATTAAAACATAAAACAATATTTAACATTACGAAACTGAATATTAAAGTATTTCAATTAATAATATATCTTAATATATTCCAGTCCATGAAAGTTGTAAAATATCTAAATAATAATCAGAAGTAAAATCTCATTAATTAGCAGCTGAACCTTAATTACACTTAAACTCTTCATGGATTGTGGAAGTTAAAGGGAAAATCATGAAACCCTTAAACTTGTGTTCATTAAGGGCTTTTCAAATTAAGGGTTTAGTTTTTCAAATCATAAATACTTGATAAGAAATAAGTATGTACAATTAGTGCATTATTCTACAATAAAAAAATAGGATTTATGATTAACAGTGTAAGAACGCCGGTATAGGTCGGCGGGTCTCCCGGGCAGACGGTGTGTTCTCAGCGGGCAGGAGGCCATGTAGATGCGGGCTGCTGTCCCGCAGGATGCAGGTCACACTGCCGCTGGTGAGCCGCTGATGAGCACCGGACGGTCCGGGAGGAGACCTGAGATGCGGCTCACCTGGTGACTTTCTGCACACTTTGGTTCTGCTTCCTCTCGGAGCCCGGAGCAGCCTCCCTCCGGCACGGCTGGGTCCCCGGGCCACAGTCCTCGGTCTCCCCGTCGGTTTCAGCATCTGGACCCGGACCAGGTTAAAGTCAGGACGGGAGGTTTCCAGATAAAGACGCTGCCGCAGTTTTTATTTTTTTTTACATATTGACTGAAAGCTTGTGTAAAATACATAAAATAAAAATGATAATTGTACATGTTAAGTAGTTTTCAGCGGGTTTGGCTGCTGTTTTATCCGCTATCTCTGGTTTCATCCTCCGCCTTTGTCCTCATGTTTTCTCCCGGAGTTCCTCCCCCTGCGGCGCTGGGCGGAGTTTCATACCGGACTAGACGCTCCTTTTGTCGGATTCGTTTCGAGCTGACTCCCCGGGGTTTACGGCTGAAAAAAACACACTTTGAAAGTACCGAAATAACCCAAACGACCACAGTGGTGTGCACTATTATCCCGGCTTTCTGTTCCAACCTGAAGGTGAGTAGTTAGATGTGATTTTAAACAGATTTGTGGGGTTTTCTGGTCGTTTGTCCCCGAGTCAGCAGAACATTCATGGCGGCTTCGCAGTGAAGGCTTCTGGGGCAGCAGCCAGACATCCTGCCGCTCAGCACCGGGACCATCCACCGGAGCACCGGGACCATCCAGCTCGCAGTTTGCATGAAATCATTGACACCAGGCGAATATTTCGCCATTTTAATCCCTTCGTGTTTACAACCGAAGGAGGTCGACGCATTTTATAATTGTTGTAGTTTTACTTACTGATGCTATAATCTGCGGCACGTGTCGAATGTTTCTGTTTAAAACGCTTTTAGATTAAATTCGCGTTTTTATTGTCTTGTTAAATGTCGCAGTTTTACACGTTAAACCAGAAAAGCTTCAGCTAGCTTGTCTCGAGTAGCTCTTTGCGTGCCAGCGGAAGCTACGTGGTGACTCCTGCCGGAGGACGGACGCCATTACCGGGGCAGCTGGAGCTTGACGGCCCGCTGGCTTCACTCCGCTGCACGTCTCCGTCACAAGCTGCGTTTACAAATCCTTCAGCTCAACACGGCGGCAGACATTGTTCTCAGGACATACACGCACATGTCTCAGGACATGTGTTTGTGAACAGTGTATTTCAACAAACTCTTGCCTCGGCAGGTCGCCGCCTCTCTACCGCCCTCCCTGCTTTATTTTGGGTGAAGCAAGTTTAGAATTGGAGCCAGATTCTAAACTTCTTGTTAAAACTAAAATAAGAGGTGCATGATGTATTTGATTGATGCCGAAGTGCAGAGTTGCTCATAAAGAGCGGAGAGCACGTCTTACACGAGCTGTATGTTTATATTTAAGCGCCTTTGATTGAAAGTGACATATTGTTCAATGGAGTTTGGTGAGACATCGTGTTGAGTCCAGCCTGCCCTCTGACTGACCTGTTGTTGGTTGAACTGTCTCTGACAACAACGAGCAGCACATTTAATATTCTGCTACACAGAAGTGCAGAAATTGAACTACTACCCCCCCCCCCCCACCCCCACGTTGACCTTGTCCGCGAGCCGCGGTGTTGCGCCACAGCCGGGGAAAGGCTGCCTCGGCCGGGCAGGCAGGAGGAGTGTGTTGTGTGTATTGTGACACATCTGTTATTAAGTAATGATGATGATGATGATTATTTTGGTTATTTTTGTAAATTATGTTAGATTACTTTTCTTTGTTATTGTTTGTGTTTCTCCTTGTTTAAGCTCGTGGCATCTTCACCTCCAGACTCATTTCTTACTTTATACATTTCTGGATTTTAAGCAGTAATAATAAAATAATTATATTGATTATTATATAATAATGTAATATTCTGGCCGCTCCTCATCGTACAGAACAACTTCACAAAGTTTCTCAACAAATCTTTTGACAACTCAAGTTCCACTTATTGGCTTTTTCCAAAGATTTCCTCTTCATCACAGTCTTCATCACATTAAACGTTTAATCTGTAACATTCTGCATCAAAATGTGTAAAAACGACTGATCTCATGTTCTGTATCTAGTTCAGTTGTCTACTTTCATTATCCCAATTTAATGTGTGTGTGTGTGTGTAGAGGAGGGGGCGGGGTCTTCTCCGTCACTCGCTGCATGATGAACGGCAGCAGCAGCGTCTCCACAGCTCAGAGCTCCAGGATCAAAAACGAACCAGGTAACATGAACACATCATGATAACGTTATAGATTACATTCGATAGAGCCTGAACGCATCATAATATAACTCAGTGGAACCTCCGTTAGCATTAGCTGTTAGCTCCGTTCTCCCTCTTTTTCCTACAGTACCGCAGGTTGTTGGGGGGCTCGGGACTAATAGTTTCCCGGGGGCGGTAGAAAATATGTTGGGGAAGAACTGCGAGCTTTCTGATGTCACGTGCCATCGGACCGTCGGACCCTCCCCGTCAAACATTTTCTGTTGTCTTAGCTGCGTCCCAACTCATCGGGAAGTTTCCTACTGTTTTGACTTGCTGAACTCTAAATCGTGTGTGTGTGTGTGTGTGTGTGTGTGTGTGTGTGTGTGTGTGTGTGTGTGTGTGTGTGTGTGTGTGTGTGTGTGTGTGTGTGTGTGTGTGTGTGTGTGTGTGTGTGTGTGTGTGTGTGTGTGTGTGTGTAGATGATTGGTCTAAGGAGGACTGTCTGACTCTGCTGGAGAGGATCCGCAGTCTGCTGCCGGACACGGACGCCATGAAGTATAAAACTACGGAGTCGCACTTCGACTGGGACAAAGTGTGTTTCGGCAGCTTCACTGGAGAGATGTGTCGCTACAAGTGGCAGAAAGTCTCCACTGAGGTCCGCAGCTGCTTTATTATTATTAGATATCTGATCTCAGTCATGAGCAGCTGACACGCTTCATGGGTTTATGATGTATGTAAGTGATGAAGCCCTAACATTAAGGATCCTGCTTCTTGTGAAGATGCCTTTCAGAGGTTATCAGGACGTTAAACTGAAGTGTTCGTGTGTTTTACTCTTTGTTATAAATGCTGTTAGTGTGCATCTGATTATCTAAATCCATCATTGTAAAGGTTATTAAAGAGAATGTGTTCACACTCCAGAGGCATGAAGAAACTAAAGATTATAAATCATATCCACGTGTTTCATGCATTCAGGTTCGTAAGTACAGAACGATGACGGAGATCATCGTCGACGCCACAGAGTTCGTGAAGAATCCGTACAAAGGCAAGAAGCTGAAGGTGAGACGCAGCTTCGTGATGTCACACGTTCACTTTCTAAGAATTCATTCTGCACATTCAGCACGACGTGTGGTTGTTCAGCGAGCAGACTGTTGGTTCAGCAAAGTCTCGTTCCCTCGCAGCGATAGTGACGCTGATGTCCGGCGCCGAACATGAAGTGTTGTTGTGTCTTGATAATAACTGGAGGTTTACACGTATTGACCTCTGACCTCTGACCTCCACACAGACTCATCCAGACTTCCCCAAGAAACCTCTGACTCCGTACTTCCGCTTCTTCATGGAGAAACGAGCCAAATACGCCAAAATCCACCCGGAGATGAGCAACCTGGACCTGACCAAGATCCTGTCCAAGAAGTACAAGGAGCTGCCGGAGAAGAAGAAGGTGAGAGACACACACACACACACACACACACACAACCTCACACAATCCCCCCTGAAACACGCAGAGTCACACTGTGTGTGTGTGTGTGTGTGTGTGTGTGTGTGAAACATGCAGAGCACACAATGACTGTTCTTTACTCTCCTGCAGCAAAAGTACATCACAGAGTTCCAGCGGGAGAAAGAGGAGTTTGAGAAGAACATGGCTCGATTCAAGTGAGTGTGTGTGTGTTACTGTTGAACTGAAGCAGCTGCGTGTGTGTTGTTGCTAACGTCAGCTGACCTGCAGGGAGCTGCATCCTGAGCTCATCGAAGAGCGGAAGAAGTCCGACCTGCCGGAGAAACCCAAGACCCCCCAACAGCTGTGGTACAACCACGAGAAGAAGACCTACATGAAGCTGCACCCAGAGGTACACACACACACACACACACACACACACACTACATGAAGCTGCACCCAGAGGTACACACACACACTACATGAAGCTGCACCCAGAGGTACACACACACACACACACACACACACACACACACACACACTACATGAAGCTGCACCCAGAGGTACACACACACCTACTGTCCTTGTTGTTCCAGGTGAGTCCGAAGGAGCTGAAGGAGGCTCTGAGGAGACAGTGGTCTCAGCTGTCTGACAAGAGGAGGCTGAAGTGGATCAGTAAAGCTCTGGAGCTGCAGAAAGAATACGAGGTACAAACACAACTCTTCATCTCCGACCTCCACATTCAACCATCAGGAGGGTCCTGACTGTGTGTGTGTGTGTGTGTGTGTGTGTGTGTGTGTGTAGGGCAGTATGAGAGCGTATCATGAAGCTCATCCAGATGTGACCGCTGATGATCACGTTCGGTCCGTCCTCACAAAAGCAGAGCGACAGCTGAAGGACAAGTTTGATGGACGGCCAACCAAACCTCCACCGTGAGTTCCTCTTGTGAACACGAGCAACACAATGATGAACGATGCTGACAGACGGGATGCTAACCAGCTGATAGCGGTGTGCTGATGAATGCTAACGTGTGTGTTGCAGTAATGGGTACTCGCTGTACTGCGCTGAGTTGATGGTGAACATGAAGGACGTCCCCAGCACGGAGCGCATGGTGCTCTGCAGTAAACAGTGGAAGATGATGACGCAGAAAGAGAAGGACATGTTTCAGAAACGCTGCGAACAGGTCGGTGTCCACGCGTTAGCATCATTCGGCTTTAAATGTGAAATCTGCTCTCACTTCCTGTTTGTGTGTTTTGTCAGAGAAAGAAGCAGTACGACGTCGACCTGCAGAGGTTTCTGGAGGTACGTCAACATTTCCGCTGATTCCTCTTCATTCAAACTCAATCATTTCACAATAAGTGCCAAACGTTTGTTTTACTTTATTAGAATGAGAAGTATTGACGTGCAGATGGTTTTATGTTCTATATATAACTTATATCTTCAAATCAGTCTTTTGATTTTATATTTTTCATTATTATTTTGATTATCTTCCATGTTTATAAAAAAATGTATAGGAGACGATATGAAGGTGAATATATTGGAATAAAAAGAGAATTTTATTTTATTAAAATGTCGTTGAACAGTAAATGAAAACCCTCAATCTCATTTATGATCTGAAATATAATTATATTTTACACACACACACGATAGTTTGTCTCTTTGTTGAGCTCCTAAATATAAAGATAAAAAATAATGTTACGTTTTTATTCCTGTGTTTTTCAGAGTCTCCCGGATGAGGAGCGAGACCGGGTTATGGGCGAGGAAAAAATGGGTGGGGCCAGACATGGAGGGGGCGTGGCCCCCAGCCCACACAGAACCAAGTCTCTCTCTGTCAAGGTGCGCTTTACTGTTAGCATCCTGGTGTCGACCACGTTAGCATCCTGGTGTTGAGCTCGTTGGTGTTAAACTCGTTAGCATCCTGGTGTTGAGCTTGTTGGTGTTGAACTCGTTAGCATCCTGGTGTTGAGCTTGTTGGTGTCGACCTCGTTAGCATCCTGGTGTTGAGCTCGTTGGTGTGGAACTCGTTAGCATCCTGGTGTTGAGCTCGTTAGCATCCTGGTGTCAAGCTCGTTGGTGTTGAACTCGTTAGCATCCTGGTGTCGACCTCGTTAGCATCCTGGTGTTGAGCTTGTTGGTGTTGAACTCGTTAGCATCCTGGTGTTGAACTCGTTAGCATCCTGGTGTTGAGCTCGTTGGCATCCTGGGGTTGAGCTTGTTGGTGTTGACCTCCCTCATTAGCATCCTGGTGTTGAGCTCGTTGGCATCCTGGTGTCGACCTCGTTAGCATCCTGGAGTTGAGCTCGTTGGCATCCTGGTGTCGACCTCGTTAGCATCCTGGTGTTGAGCTCGTTGGCATCCTGGTGTTGAGCTTATTGGTGTCGACCTCGTTACCATCCTGGTGTTGAGGTTGTTGGTGTTGACCTCGTTAGCATCCTGGTGTTGAGCTCATTGGTGTCGACTTCGTTGGCATCCTGGTGTCGACTTCGGGGGCATCCTGGTGTCGACCTCGTTGGCATCCTGGTGTCGACCTCGTTGGCATCCTGGTGTCGACCTCGTTGGCATCCTGGTGTCGACCTCGTTGGCATTTTGGTGTCGACCTCGTTGGCATCCTGGTGTTGACCTCGTTAGCATCCTGGTGTTGAGCTCATTGGTGTCGACCTCGTTGGCATCCTGGTGTCGACCTCGTTAGCATCCTGGTGTTAAGCTCGTCGGTGTCGACCTCGTTAGCATCCTGGTGTCGACCTTGTTAGCATCCTGATGTCGAGCTCATTGGTGTTGACCTCGTTAGCATCTTGGTGTCGACCTCGTTAGCATCTTGGTGTCGACCTTGTTAGCATCCTGGTGTCAACCTCGTTAGCATCCTGGTGTTGAGCTCGTTGGCATCCTGGTGTTGAGCTTGTTGGTGTTGACCTCGTTAGCATGTTGGTGTCGACCTCGTTAGCATCCTGGTGTTGAGCTTGTTGGTGTTGAACTCGTTAGCATCCTGGTGTTGAGCTTGTTGGTGTTGACCTCCCTCGTTACCATCCTGGTGTCGACTTCGGGGGCATCCTGGTGTCGACCTCGTTGGCATCCTGGTGTCGACCTCGTTGGCATCCTGGTGTCGACCTCGTTGGCATCCTGGTGTCGACCTCGTTGGCATTTTGGTGTCGACCTCGTTGGCATCCTGGTGTTGACCTCGTTAGCATCCTGATGTCGAGCTCATTGGTGTTGACCTCGTTAGCATCTTGGTGTCGACCTCGTTAGCATCTTGGTGTCGACCTTGTTAGCATCCTGGTGTCGACCTCGTTAGCATCCTGGTGTTGAGCTCGTTGGCATCCTGGTGTTGAGCTTGTTGGTGTTGACCTCGTTAGCATGTTGGTGTCGACCTCGTTAGCATCCTGGTGTTGAGCTTGTTGGTGTTGAACTCGTTAGCATCCTGGTGTTGAGCTTGTTGGTGTTGACCTCCCTCGTTACCATCCTGGTGTTGAGGTTGTTGGTGTTGACCTCGTTAGCATCCTGGTGTTGAGCTCATTGGTGTCGACTTCGTTGGCATCCTGGTGTCGACTTCGGGGGCATCCTGGTGTCGACCTCGTTGGCATCCTGGTGTCGACCTCGTTGGCATCCTGGTGTCGACCTCGTTGGCATCCTGGTGTCGACCTCGTTGGCATTTTGGTGTCGACCTCGTTGGCATCCTGGTGTTGACCTCGTTAGCATCCTGGTGTTGAGCTTATTGGTGTCGACCTCGTTGGCATCCTGGTGTCGACCTCGTTAGCATCCTGGTGTTAAGCTCGTCGGTGTCGACCTCGTTAGCATCCTGGTGTCGACCTTGTTAGCATCCTGATGTCGAGCTCATTGGTGTTGACCTCGTTAGCATCTTGGTGTCGACCTCGTTAGCATCTTGGTGTCGACCTTGTTAGCATCCTGGTGTCGACCTCGTTAGCATCCTGGTGTTGAGCTCGTTGGCATCCTGGTGTTGAGCTTGTTGGTGTTGACCTCGTTAGCATGTTGGTGTCGACCTCGTTAGCATCCTGGTGTTGAGCTTGTTGGTGTTGAACTCGTTAGCATCCTGGTGTTGAGCTTGTTGGTGTTGACCTCCCTCGTTACCATCCTGGTGTCGACTTCGGGAGCATCCTGGTGTCGACCTCGTTGGCATCCTGGTGTCGACCTCGTTGGCATCCTGGTGTCGACCTCGTTGGCATCCTGGTGTCGACCTCGTTGGCATTTTGGTGTCGACCTCGTTGGCATCCTGGTGTTGACCTCGTTAGGCATCCTGGTGTTGAGCTCATTGGTGTCGACCTCGTTGGCATCCTGGTGTCGACCTCGTTAGCATCCTGGTGTTAAGCTCGTCGGTGTCGACCTCGTTAGCATCCTGGTGTCGACCTTGTTAGCATCTTGGTGTCGACCTTGTTAGCATCCTGGTGTCGACCTCGTTAGCATCCTGGTGTTGAGCTCGTTGGCATCCTGGTGTTGAGCTTGTTGGTGTTGACCTCGTTAGCATGTTGGTGTCGACCTCGTTAGCATCCTGGTGTTGAGCTTGTTGGTGTTGAACTCGTTAGCATCCTGGTGTTGAGCTTGTTGGTGTTGACCTCCCTCGTTACCATCCTGGTGTTGAGGTTGTTGGTGTTGACCTCGTTAGCATCCTGGTGTTGAGCTCATTGGTGTCGACTTCGTTGGCATCCTGGTGTCGACTTCGGGGGCATCCTGGTGTCGACCTCGTTGGCATCCTGGTGTCGACCTCGTTGGCATCCTGGTGTCGACCTCGTTGGCATCCTGGTGTCGACCTCGTTGGCATCCTGGTGTCGACCTCGTTGGCATTTTGGTGTCGACCTCGTTGGCATCCTGGTGTTGACCTCGTTAGCATCCTGGTGTTGAGCTCATTGGTGTCGACTTCGTCGGCATCCTGGTGTCGACTTCGTCGGCATCCTGGTGTCGACCTCGTCGGCATCCTGGTGTCGACCTCGTCGGCATTTTGGTGTCGACCTCGTTGGCATTTTGGTGTCGACCTCGTTGGCATCCTGGTGTTGACCTCGTTGGCATCCTGGTGTTGAGCTTGTTGGTGTTGACCTCGTTAGCATCCTGGTGTCGACCTTGTTAGCATCCTGGTGTTGACCTCGTTAGCATCCTGGTGTTGAGCTCGTTGGCATCCTGGTGTTGAGCTTGTTGGTGTTGACCTCGTTAGCATGTTGGTGTCGACCTCGTTAGCATCCTGGTGTTGAGCTTGTTGGTGTTGAACTCGTTAGCATCCTGGTGTTGAGCTTGTTGGTGTTGACTTCGTTGGCATCCTGGTGTCGACTTCGTCGGCATCCTGGTGTCGACCTCGTTGGCATTTTGGTGTCGACCTCGTTGGCATCCTGGTGTTGACCTCGTTAGCATCCTGGTGTTGAGCTCATTGGCATTTTGGTGTCGACCTCGTTGGCATCCTGGTGTTGACCTCGTTAGCATCCTGGTGTTGAGCTCATTGGTGTCGACCTCGTTGGCATCCTGGTGTCGACCTCGTTAGCATCCTGGTGTTAAGCTCGTCGGTGTCGACCTCGTTAGCATCCTGGTGTCGACCTTGTTAGCATCCTGATGTCGAGCTCATTGGTGTTGACCTCGTTAGCATCTTGGTGTCGACCTCGTTAGCATCTTGGTGTCGACCTTGTTAGCATCCTGGTGTCGACCTCGTTAGCATCCTGGTGTTGAGCTCGTTGGCATCCTGGTGTTGAGCTTGTTGGTGTTGACCTCGTTAGCATGTTGGTGTCGACCTCGTTAGCATCCTGGTGTTGAGCTTGTTGGTGTTGAACTCGTTAGCATCCTGGTGTTGAGCTTGTTGGTGTTGACCTCCCTCGTTACCATCCTGGTGTTGAGGTTGTTGGTGTTGACCTCGTTAGCATCCTGGTGTTGAGCTCATTGGTGTCGACTTCGTTGGCATCCTGGTGTCGACTTCGGGGGCATCCTGGTGTCGACCTCGTTGGCATCCTGGTGTCGACCTCGTTGGCATCCTGGTGTCGACCTCGTTGGCATCCTGGTGTCGACCTCGTTGGCATCCTGGTGTCGACCTCGTTGGCATCCTGGTGTCGACCTCGTTGGCATTTTGGTGTCGACCTCGTTGGCATCCTGGTGTTGACCTCGTTAGCATCCTGGTGTTGAGCTCATTGGTGTCGACTTCGTCGGCATCCTGGTGTCGACCTCGTCGGCATCCTGGTGTCGACCTCGTCGGCATCCTGGTGTCGACCTCGTTGGCATTTTGGTGTCGACCTCGTTGGCATTTTGGTGTCGACCTCGTTGGCATCCTGGTGTTGACCTCGTTGGCATCCTGGTGTTGAGCTTGTTGGTGTTGACCTCGTTAGCATCCTGGTGTCGACCTTGTTAGCATCCTGGTGTTGACCTCGTTAGCATCCTGGTGTTGAGCTCGTTGGCATCCTGGTGTTGAGCTTGTTGGTGTTGACCTCGTTAGCATGTTGGTGTCGACCTCGTTAGCATCCTGGTGTTGAGCTTGTTGGTGTTGAACTCGTTAGCATCCTGGTGTTGAGCTTGTTGGTGTTGACTTCGTTGGCATCCTGGTGTCGACTTCGTCGGCATCCTGGTGTCGACCTCGTTGGCATTTTGGTGTCGACCTCGTTGGCATCCTGGTGTTGACCTCGTTAGCATCCTGGTGTTGAGCTCATTGGTGTCGACTTCGTTGGCATCCTGGTGTCGACTTCGTCGGCATCCTGGTGTCGACCTCGTCGGCATCCTGGTGTCGACCTCGTCGGCATTTTGGTGTCGACCTCGTTGGCATTTTGGTGTCGACCTCGTTGGCATCCTGGTGTTGACCTCGTTGGCATCCTGGTGTTGAGCTTGTTGGTGTTGACCTCGTTAGCATCCTGGTGTCGACCTTGTTAGCATCCTGGTGTCGACCTTGTTAGCATCCTGGTGTCGACCTCGTTAGCATCCTGGTGTTGAGCTCGTTGGCATCCTGGTGTTGAGCTTGTTGGTGTTGACCTCGTTAGCATGTTGGTGTCGACCTCGTTAGCATCCTGGTGTTGAGCTTGTTGGTGTTGAACTCGTTAGCATCCTGGTGTTGAGCTTGTTGGTGTTGACCTCCCTCGTTACCATCCTGATGTTGAGGTTGTTGGTGTTGACCTCGTTAGTATCCTGGTGTTGAGCTCATTGGTGTCGACTTCGTGGGCATCCTGGTGTCGACTTCGTGGGCATCCTGGTGTCGACTTCGTTGGCATCCTGGTGTCGACCTCGTTGGCATCCTGGTGTTGAGCTCATTGGTGTCGACTTCGTCGGCATCCTGGTGTCGACCTCGTTGGCATCCTGGTGTCGACCTCATTGGCATTTTGGTGTCGACCTTGTTAGCATCCTGGTGTCGACCTCGTTAGCATCCTGGTGTTGAGCTTGTTGGTGTCGACCTCGTTAGCATCCTGGTGTCGACTTTGTTAGCATCCTGGTGTTGAGCTCGTTGGCATCCTGGTGTTGACCTCGTTAGCATCCTTGTGTTGAGCTCGTTGGTGTTGACCTCGTTAGCATCCTGGTGTTGAGCTCGTTGGTGTTGACCTCGTTAGCATCCTGGTGTTGAGCTCGTTGGTGTTGACCTCGTTAGCATCCTGGTGTTGAGCTCGTTGGTGTTGACCTCGTTAGCATCCTGGTGTCGAGCTTGTTGGTGTTGACCTCGTTAGCATCCTGGTGTTGAGCTCGTTAGCATCGACCTCGTTAGCATCCTGGTGTTGAGCTTGTTGGTGTTGAGCTCGTTGGCATCCTGGTGTTGAGCTTGCCTTACTGTACTAATGTTCAGTCTTGATGGAGACTGTAGACTCACCTGTCAGCTGGTGTTTCTCCTTTCATCTCAGGAGAGAGTTCGGGAGGCGGAGTCAGAGACGTGGGCACCTGCCGCGAGGCGGGACGGGAAGAAGGCTGCGAAGCTTCCAGAGACGCCTAAAACAGCCGAGGAGATGTGGCAACACAGTGTGATCGGAGACTACCTGGCTAAATTCAGAGTGAGCTTTGTTCACTATGTTTTATTATCAGACACACACTAAAGAGCCCAGAACCTCAACATGACCTGTGGCGTCTCACTCATTACTTGTGACCTCAAACGTCAGATGTAGTCGATCCTTTCATGCGAAAATGATTTCACCGCGGGTCATGTGACTCCACAGAGCGATCGCAGGAAAGCCCAGACGGCGATGGAGGCGGCCTGGAAGTCGATGGAGAAGAAGGAGAAGATCCCGTGGATCAAGAAGGCGGCGGAGGACCAGAAGCGTTACGAGGTTCAGTACCAGCCTGTGGTCAGTGAGCCACGCCCCTCCTGCTGAGGCTGCAGCCAAAAACACTTTACACATTCCAATGTTCAGAGATATATATATATATATATATATATATATATATATATATATATATATATATATATATATATATACTGATAATATATATACTGATAATATATTAGAATATTGATAATATTAGAATACTGATAATATATTAGAATACTGATAATATTATTAGAATGCTGATATTATTATAATACTGATAATATTATTAGAATACTGATAATATATTAGAATATTATTATAATACTGATAATATATTATAATACTGACAATATAATTATAATACTGATAATATATTATAATACTGATAATATATTATAATACTGATAATATAAATATAATACTGATAATATATTAGAATAATGATTTATATATTATAATACTGATAATATAATTATAATACTGACAATATTATTATAATACTGATAATATAATTATAATACTGACAATATAATTATAATACTGATAATATATTATAATACTGATAATATATTATAATACTGATAATATTATTATAATACTGATAATATAAATATAATACTGATAATATATTATAATACTGATAATATTATTATAATACTGATAATATTATTATAATACTGATAATATAAATATAATACTGATAATATATTATGATACTGATAATATTATTATAATACTGATAATATATTATAATACTGATAATATTATTATAATACTGATAATATAAATATAATACTGATAATATATTATAATACTGATAATATTATTATAATACTGATAATATATTATAATACTGATAATATTATTATAATACTGATAATATAAATATAATACTGATAATATATTATAATACTGATAATATTATTATAATACTGATAATATTATTATAATACTGATAATATAAATATAATACTGATAATATATTATAATACTGATAATATTATTATAATACTGATAATATTATTATAATACTGATAATATAAATATAATACTGATAATATATTATAACACTGATAATATTATTATTATACTGATAATATAAATATAATACTGATAATATATTATAATACTGATAATATTATTATAATACTGATAATATATTATAATACTGATAATATTATTATAATACTGATAATATAAATATAATACTGATAATATATTAGAATAATGATAATATATTGGAATACTGATAATATAATTATAATACTGATATTATTATAACACTGATAATATTATTATAATACTGATAATATAAATATAATACTGATAATATATTATAATACTGATAATATTATTATAATACTGATAATATATTATAATACTGATAATATTATTATAATACTGATAATATAAATATAATACTGATAATATATTATAATACTGATAATATTATTATAATACTGATAATATATTATAATACTGATAATATTATTATAATACTGATAATATAAATATAATACTGATAATATATTATAATACTGATAATATATTATAATACTGATAATATTATTATAATACTGATAATATAAATATAATACTGATAATATATTATAATACTGATAATATTATTATAATACTGATAATATAAATATAATACTGATAATATATTATAATACTGATAATATTATTATAATACTGATAATATAAATATAATACTGATAATATATTATAACACTGATAATATTATTATAATACTGATAATATAAATATAATACTGATAATATATTATAATACTGATGATATTATTATAATACTGATAATATATTATAATACTGATAATATTATTATAATACTGATAATATAAATATAATACTGATAATATATTAGAATAATGATAATATATTGGAATACTGATAATATAATTATAATACTGATATTATTATAATACTGATAATATTATTATAATACTGATAATATTATTATAATACTGATATTATTATAATACTGATATTATTATAATACTGATATTATTATTATAATACTGATAATATTATTATAATACTGATAATATTATTATAATACTGATATTATTATAATACTGATATTATTATTATAATACTGATATTATTATAATACTGATATTATTATTATAATACTTATATTATTATTATAATACTGATAATATAATTATAATACTGATATTATTATAATACTGATATTATTATTATAATACTGATATTATTATAATACTGATATTATTATTATAATACTGATATTATTATAATACTGATAATATAATTATAATACTGATATTATTATTATAATACTGATAATATATTAGAATACTGATATTATTATAATACTGATATTATTATTATAATACTGATAATATATTAGAATACTGATATTATTATAATACTGATAATATATTAGAATATTATTAGAATACTGATAATATATTAGAATAATGATAATATAATTATAATACTGATAATATTATTATAATACTGATATTATTATTATAATACTGATATTATTATTATATATATTATTAGTGCAGCTCCATCTGTGTGTTTAAAGTGTTTGTGCACAGATAAAGACACATGCAGAAAAATAAATACACAGACTG
>NW_021166956.1:0-65907 GCF_900634415.1 Cottoperca gobio | reverse complement strand
TATAATTATTTATTATATATATATATATATATATATGTGTGTGTGTGTGTGTGTGTGTGTGTGTGTGTGTGTGTGTGTGTGTGTGTATGTATAATATGTCTTTAGTGGCGGTCAGGTCAGCTGATGCATGAAACCATATTCACTTTTTAATTTCCTGTATTAAACACAGAAACATGTCATTAAAGTACATCAGGGAGAATAAAGTGTTCTCTGAGCAGCAGCTCGTCTGCAGGATTCAGTGATTCTCTGATCGCTCACAGCCTGCACCCTCCGGAGACTCCTCCGGGCTGTGCGCTCTGTCCGCTCCGTGACACTCGGTGCCCGGTCAGATCGGCATACTTTTCCCGGTGACGGTCCTTTTGATGGCAGACGCCGCCATCCCTCCCATGAAGCGGATCCCGGCGCTGCCCCCGGGCAGCAGCGACACCGCGTACCCTGCGATGACTGTGACCTGCAGGGCGGCTCCTAGCGCGGTCAGCACGGTGCTGTGGAGGCTCAGCGCCGCGTACAGAGTCCCTCCGAGGGCGCCACAGGTAGACGGCGGCTCCGGGGGAGGTGGGGAGGCCGGCGGCGAGTCTGCTGGGGCCGCGCAGCACGGCCGCCGCCGCGATGGCGAACAGCGACCCGAGCGACCAGAGCAGCGCGAACTTTCGGGCGTAGAGCAGCAGCAGCGGCGCGTACAGCGCAGACAGTCCGAAGCACAGCGCGGAAAACGACGCGCACACCCCGAAGGCGACCAGCCGTTGCCGCGGCTCATACCCGGCAGGCAGGGGTCCGGCTCGGCCGACCACGGCCAGGAAAAGCCGCTGTTTCCGCTGGAGCTCTGGCCAGACGGACTGCCGCCACGGCTCCCGGACCACGGGCTCGACCACCGCCCGAACCAGCTCCCTGAGACCGGATCCGGGTCATCCAGGAGGTCCACCGTGGTGCTGGAGCTGGACTGGGAGATGGTCCGAGCTCCGCCGCCCTTAGACTGGGCCAAATACTCCTGAAGCTGCCGGTTCAGTTCCGCCATGACAGCTAACAGGCTAACTGCTAGCAGAGAGACTTCTTCTTCTGCTTCCTGCCTCTAAACCTCCGGCAGCCCCCCACTGCCCCCTACAGGACATTTATATGTAGTTCTGTATTTATATATGAAGTTTATTTATATATGTAGTTCTGTATTTATATATGTAGTTATGTATTTATATATGAAGTTTATTTATATATGTAGTTGTGTATTTGTATATGTAGTTGTGTATTTATATATGTAGTTATGTATTTATATATGAAGTTATGTATTTATATATGTAGTTTATTTATATATGTAGTTGTGTATTTATATATGTAGTTGTGTATTTATATATGTAGTTCTGTATTTATATATGTAGTTATGTATTTATATATGTAGTTATGTATTTATATATGTAGTTATTTAATAGGTAGTTGGTATTATATATTAGTGTGTATTATATGTAGTTCTGTATGAAAATATATGTAGTTATGTATTTATATATGAAGTTTATTTATATATGTAGTTATGTATTTATATATGAAGTTTATTTATATATGTAGTTGTGTATTTATATATGTAGTTGTGTATTTATATATATGTAGTTATGTATTTATATATGAAGTTTATTTATATATGTAGTTTATTTATATATGTAGTTGTGTATTTATATATGTAGTTATGTATTTATATATGTAGTTTATTTATATATGTAGTTGTGTATTTATATATGTAGTTTATTTATATATGTAGTGTGTATTTAATATGTAGTTGTGTATTTATATATGTAGTTATGTATTTATATATGAAGTTTATTTATATATGTAGTTTATTTATATATGTAGTTGTGTATTTATATATGTAGTTGTGTATTTATATATGTAGTCTGTATTTATATATGTAGTTATGTATTTATATATGAAGTTTATTTTATATATGTAGTTGTGTATATATGTAGTTATGTATTTCTATATGAAGTTTATTTATATATGTAGTTGTGTATTTATATATGTAGTTGTGTATTTATATATGTAGTTGTTGTATTTATATATGTAGTTATGTATTTATATATGAAGTTTATTTATATATGTAGTTGTGTATTTATATATGTAGTTATGTATTTAACCTTTATATATGTAGTTCTGTATTTATATATGTAGTTCTGTATTTATATATGTAGTTATTTATGTAGTTGTGTATTATCTATGTAGTTATGTATTTAACTTTATATATGTAGTTGTGTATTTATATATGTAGTTGTGTATTTATATATGTAGTTATGTATTTAACTTTATACATGTAGTTCTGTATATATGTAGTTATGTATTTAACTTTATATATGTAGTTCTGTATTTATATATGTAGTGATGTATTTATGTATTTATGTATTTATGTAATTATGTATTTATGTGTATATATGTATTTATGTATTTATTTATGTAGTTATGTATTTATATATGTAGTTATGTATTTATATATGTATATATGTAGTTATGTATTTATATATGTATTTATGTGGTTATGTATTTATATATGTAGTTATATATTTATATATGTATTTATATATGTAGTTATATATTTATATATATATTTATATATGTATTTATATATGTAGTTATGTATTTATATATGTATTTATGTATTTATGTGGTTATGTATTTATATATGTAGTTATATATTTATATATGTATTTATATATGTAGTTATGTATTTATATATGTATTTATGTGGTTATGTATTTATATATGTAGTTATATATTTATATATGTATTTATATATGTAGTGATGTATTTATATATGTAGTTATGTATTTATATATGTATTTATGTATTTATTTATGTAGTTATGTAGTTATGTATTTATATATGTAGTTATGTATTTTATATATGTATTTATGTATTTATGTGGTTATGTATTTATATATGTAGTTATATATTTATATATGTATTTATATATGTAGTTATGTATTTATATATGTAGTTTATATATTTATATATGTATTTATGTATTTATATATGTAGTTATGTAGTTATGTATTTATATATGTAGTTATGTGTATTTATATATGTATTTATGTATTTATGTGGTTATGTATTTATATATGTAGTTATATATTTATATATGTAGTTATATATTTGTATATGTATTTATTTATGTAGTTATGTCTGTATGTATTTATGTATTTATGTATTTATGTGGTTCTGTATTTATATATGTAGTTATATATTTATATATGTATTAGAGAGGGAGGTATCCCACGCTATATTTATATTGTATTTATTAGTAGTATGTATGTATATATGTATAGTATTATTATTATACTGTATGTATATGTATATATGTGGTTATGTATATATATAGTTATATATTTATATATGTATTATATGTTAGTTAAATATTTAATATTATGTATATATATTATGTTAGTATATTAGTTGTATTATATATGTATTAGGTATAATGTAGTATATATTTATAATGTAGTATATATCTTGTATAGTATTATGTTTATATGTAGTTTATTATATGTAGTATATATTGTGTTTATATATGTTATATATTTGATAATGTATATGTAGTTATATATTATATATGTAGTTATATATTTGTATATGTATTTATGTATTTATTTATGTAGTTATGTATTTATGTAGTTATATATGTAGTTATATATTTATATATGTAGTTATATATTTATATATGTATTTATATATGTAGTTATGTATTTATATATGTAGTTATATTTCTATATTATATCGGTTATGATATTTCTATATTGTATTTATAGATTATTTATGTAGGTTATGCTATTTATTATCTGCTCGTTCTATTTTCTTTCTTATATAAGTCTTTTTCTTTCTTCTTATGTTTTATTTCTCTCTTGCTTATCTATTTCTCTCCTGTAGTTATATATGTAGTTCTATCTGTATTTCTTTCTTTCTCTTTAGTTATATATTTCATATCTGGTATTTATGTATTTATTTATGTAGTATGTATTTATGTAGTTATGCATTTATATATGTAGTTATGTATTTATATATGTTATTATTTATCTATTTATATATTTAGTTTTTGTATTTGTAAATGGTCTCCGTTGTGGGACAAATAAAGGATTTCTCATTCTCTTCATTTCTAAATGAAATATATTTCCATCATGTTTTTAAAGATTGACTTCTTAAGGAACAAATGGGAAGACTCAGCCGGAGACACTGAGGGCTGGACGAACACTTTGTCAGCTTTTAGTCTTTGCACTAGATGTGTTGATAGTAAGAGTAATAAGAAAGTAGAATAAGACCTATATAGATAAAAAGAAACACCCTAGGGCAGGGGTTCCCAAACTTTCTGTGGCACACCAAGACCAAGCCAAAATCTCAAGGCACACCTGAGTTCATATCTGAGAAAAATCCCCTCTATAACACAGAGTATCACTGTCATCACTCTGTGAACATGTATTTAGCCTAGTCCTTGTAAGAAGCTATTCTCCTTCACACTAGCAGAGAGCCTTTGATGTGTCACACTCTCATATTTCCCACCATGCACAAATGGCTAAAATGTGTTCGCTTTGACAGATTTCTTTTTCTTTTTTTAATGATTGTTTTATTTATATTTAGGCCAAAGCATATAAGACCTATTGTTTCTATATTGTGAAATAAGTGTGTAGGACAAAGTACCGATAAAGTATAGTGTTTCCCTGCGCTGCGCCCCCCTCCCCTGAAATTCAAGACGTTTTTTTTTATATATATATATATTCACAACTCACTTTTCACATTGAACAGGTGCTCTTTTATTAAATAAACTAAACGCTTATGTCATTTATCTCATTTATGTGCACGTTTCAGTTGCTTTGCATATTTACATTCTCTCCTCTCCTCTGCTTTGCTTCGTGAGGGGCGGAGCTCTGCTTCCGAACCCACACGCGCGCGCGAACGCACACAATTACAGTCAGAGACACAGTGGAGAAAAGGTAAGGAGAGAACTTAAAAAATCTGCGCCACGCACGGACCTGATCCAGCCCAGGCAGCACCCTGCAGAGCAGTATACCTAGGGGAAACACTGAAGTAAATAAAAAATCATTCCTAACCTTGTGTACAGTTAAATGCAATAGGCCTAATTGTTTCAAAATCCCACGGCACACCAGGATTTGTCTCACGGCACACCATTTGGGAACCACTGCCCTAGGGAACCAGATGACTTCCGGCCGGTTGCACTGACATCACACATGATGAAGACCATGGAGCGGCTGTTGCTCCATCACCTCGGACCCCAGGTCCACATGCACAAGATCCTCTGCAGTTCACATACCAGGTGAAGGTGGGCGTGGATGACTCCATCCTCTATCTGTTACACAGGGCTTACTCTCACCTGGACAAGGGGAGTGGCGCAGTGAGAATGATGTTCTCTGATTTCTCCAGCGCCTTTAACACCATCCAGCCCCTACTCCTGAGAGATAAACTAACAGAGATGAGGGTGGACTCACATCCGGTGAGATGGATCACGGACTACCTCACAGAGAGACCACAGTACGTCAGGCTGAAAGGCTGCATGTCCGACACTGTGGTCAGCAGCACTGGAGCGCCACAGGGGACGGTACTCTCCCCTGTCTTGTTCACCATCTACACCTCTGACTTCCAGCACAACTCTGAGCTCTGCCACGTGCAGAAACACTGATGACACTGTGATCGTCGGCTGGGTCAGGAATGGACAAGAGGGGGAGTACAGGAGTCCTGGTGGAGGACTTTGTGAGGTGGTCCAAGTCAAACCATCTGCAGCTGAACACCTCCATGATGAAGGAGATGGCGGTGGACTTATGGAGGATCAGGCCACACCTGCAACCTGTGTCCATCGAGGGGGTCGACGTGGAGGTGGTCAGGTCCTACAAATATCTGGGCCTTCAGCTGGACGATAAGCTGGACTGGACGACAAACATGGACACTCTTCATAAGAAAGGGCAGAGTCGTCTGTACTTCCTGAGAAGGCTGGGGTCCTTCAAAATCTGCAAAAAACTACTCTTGATGTTCTTCCAATCTGTGGTGGCCAGCGCTCTCTTCTATGCTGTGGTGTGTTGGGGAGGAAGCAGCAAGAAGAGGGACGCTGGGCGGCTGGACAGACTGGTGAGGAGGGCTGGCTCTGTAGTGGGCACAGAGCTGGACTCCCTGGTGACGGTAGCAGAGAGAAGGACCCTTGATAAACTGTCATCCATCCTGGACAACGCCCACCACCCTCTGCACAGCACATTCACCCGGCAGAGGAACGTGTTCAGCGGCAGACTGCTGTCCCTATCCCGCTCCACAGACTGCTGTCCCTGTCCCGCTCCACAGACTGCTGTCCCTGTCCCGCTCCACAGACAGGCCATAAGACTGTACAACTCCTCTCGGTGATGGCTGGGGGATTCAGATTCAGACGGGTAATGTTGTATGTCATGTCTTTTAAGCTACTGGATGCCTAAATTTCCCTCGGGATTAATAAAGTATCTAGATATCCAGATATCTATCTAGATATACATACTTAGACATTCATATATATATATATATATATATATATATATATATATATATATATATATATATATATATATACATATGTATATATAATATATTATAGAAATATAATATATATATATTATAGAAATATATTACTTTATATATTATATAAATATATATTATATATAATCTTTTACAGGTCATCTGGATCAGACCGTACCGTCTTCCTTAACATCCACATTTTCAAGATAATAATAGTTATTGGTGTCAGTGATCATAATCAATAACATATGAAGTGTTAATATTAAGAACATTTGGTTTCAGTGTTTGTTGTTCGCTCTTATTTTGGTGAAAGTCACATGACTTCAGTTTTCAGCTGTCGGACTAAAATTAACCCTTCAGGTCATTGGCCGACTGACAAACAGAGCCTTGTACGGTAGTGTGTGTGTGTGTGTGTGTGTGTGTGTGTGTGTGTGTGTGTGTGTGTGTGTGTTCGTTCATTGAAACAGCAGGGATCATAGGAAGAAACAACCAAAACAGAAGTGAGTGGACCGACCAGGCAACAGAGTATTTTAATGTGTAGTATTAGTATTGTATTAGTATTAGTAGTATTATTATTTTGACAGTGTTGTATTAGTACTTTGACAGTG
This sequence comes from Cottoperca gobio, assembly GCF_900634415.1. Classification (NCBI taxonomy): domain Eukaryota; kingdom Metazoa; phylum Chordata; class Actinopteri; order Perciformes; family Bovichtidae; genus Cottoperca; species Cottoperca gobio. Next base: position 58,786 of record NW_021166956.1, on the reverse strand, counting down.
TAGTATTATTAATTTGATAGTGTAGTATTAGTACTATTACAGTGTAGTATTAGTACTTTGACAGTGTAGTATTATTAATTTGATAGTGTAGTATTAGTACTATTACAGTGTAGTATTAGTACTTTGACAGTGTAGTATTAGTACTTTGACATTGTAGTATTATTACTTTGACAGTGTAGTATTAGTACTTTGACAGTGTAGTATTATTACTTTGATCGTGTAGTATTAGTACTATTACAGTGTAGTATTAGTACTATTACAGTGTAGTATTAGTACTTTGACAGTGTAGTATTAGTACTTGACAGTGTAGTATTAGTACTTTGACAGTGTAGTATTATTATTTTGACAGTGTAGTATTAGTACTTTGACAGTGTTGTATTAGTACTATTACAGTGTATTATTAGTACTTTGACAGTGTAGTATTATTACTTTGACAGTGTAGTATTAGTACTTTGACAGTGTAGTATTACTACTTTGACAGTGTTGTATTAGTACTATTACAGTGTATTATTAGTACTTTGACAGTGTAGTATTATTACTTTGACAGTGTAGTATTAGTACTTTGACAGTGTAGTATTACTACTTTGACAGTGTTGTATTAGTACTATTACAGTGTAGTATTAGTACTTTGACAATGTAGTTAGTACTTTGACAGTGTAGTGTAGTATACTACTTTGACATGTAGTATTAGTACTTGACATGTAGTATTAGTACTTTGACAGTGTAGTATTAGTACTTTGACAGTGTAGTATTAGTACTTTGACAGTGTAGTATTATTACTTTGACAGTGTAGTATTAGTACTTTGACAGTGTAGTATTATTACTTTGACTAGTGTAGTATTATTACTTTGACAGTGTAGTATTAGTACTTTGACAGTGTAGTATTATTACTTGACAGTGTAGTATTATTACTTTGACAGTGTATTATTAGTACTTTGACAGTGTAGTATTAGTACTTTGACAGTGTAGTATTAGTACTTTGACTAGTGTAGTATTAGTACTATTGACAGTGTAGTATTAGTACTTTGACAGTGTAGTATTAGTACTTTGACATTGTAGTATTATACTTTGACAGTGTAGTATTAGTACTATTGACAGTGTAGTATTATTACTTTGAATCGTGTATTATTAGTACTTTGACAGTGTAGTATTAGTACTATTTACAGTGTAGTATTAGTACTTTGACAGTGTAGTATTAGTACTATTGACAGTGTAGTATTCTTACTTTGACAGTGTAGTATTAGTACTTTGACAGTGTAGTATTAGTACTATTGACAGTGTTTATTAGCTACTGTTGACAGTGTATAGTATTATTACTATTAGACAGTGTAGTATTAGTACTGTTGGACAATGTATTATTACTTTGTGATCAGTGTAGTATTAGTACTTTGACAGTGTAGTATTAGCTACTATTGACAGTGTATTTATATATTAGTACTATTGAACAGTGTAGTATATTACTTTGAAAGTGTAGTATTAGTACTTTGACAGTGTAGTATTACTTTCCTTTGACAGTGTAGTATTAGTACTATTGACAGTGTAGTATTAGTACTGTGACAAGTGTAGTATTAGTCCTTTGACAGTGGTAGTATTAGTTACTTTGATAGTGTATTGTAGTATAGTACTTTGACAGTGTAGTTATTATTACTTTGACAGTGTAGTACTTATTACTTTGACAGTGTAGTATTATTATTTGACAGTGTTTATTAGTACTTTGACAGTGTAGTATTAGTACTTGATAGTTGTAGTATTATACTTGAAAGTGTAGTATTAGACTTTGGACAGATGTATTAGTATTTTACTTTGACAGTGTAGTATTATTACTTTGACAGTGTAGTATTAGTACTTTGACAGTGTAGTATTATTACTTTGATAGTGTAGTATTATTACTTTGACAGTGTAGTATTAGCACTTTGACAGTTGTAGATTAGTACTGACCATGTGTAGTATTAGTACTTTGAAAGTGTAGTATTAGTAAATGTTCTGCTGGTTTGTCCTCAGTAGTATAGTACCCCACCCCACACAGATGGCGATGTCTCAGATCACGCCGACTCTGTTCCTCAGCGGAGCGGACGCCGCCCTTAACGCTGCGCTGGTGTCGCAGAAGGGCATCACCCTGATCGTCAACGCCACGCTCAGCCACGCCTGCCCCGCCTACCCGGGCGTGGAGTGTGTGCGGGTTCCCGTCTCCGACCTGCCCAGCGCACGCCTTGGAGCTCACTTCGACCGGGTGGCCGAGCGTATCCACGGTAACCACGCGGGGGGCACTCTGGTGCACTGCGCTGTGGGGATGAGCCGCTCGCCGGCGTTGGTGATGGCGTACCTGATGCGTTACAGAGGGGTGACGCTCCGCCAGGCGCACCGCTGGTGCAGGACAGCCGGCCCTACGTCAGGCTGAACGCCGGCTTCTGGGAGCAGCTGCTGCAGTACGAGAGGAGGCTGTATGGCAAGAACACCGTCAGAGTGGCGCCGCTGCAGGAGACGCCACCACTGACGGCCGCAGCACACGAACTGGCTGACGCTCGTCCCCAGGTCGCCGCGGATGACCCGGACATCACGATCACACTTGACGACGCCCTCAAACAAGAGAAGAAGAGGAACCAAAGTCTGAGCACCGAGAGACACAACACATCCAATACTTACAGCTTCATCCTGAGCGAGTGAGTTTTAACTGTCGCTGTGGATCCTCCCGCAACCGAAAATAAAATATATAAATAAGATGTTTTTCTACATCATCATTAGTTAAAATGATTCAAAGTGATCTTTAACATAAATAAAACATCAAAAGGGATTTTTTTATTATTGTTCATAAATGTATAATGTATTCATAATGTTGTGTTTTGTTATCTATTTTAAAACGTAATTTTATTGGTTTGTTATTTATAATTTGCTTATTTGTTTTCGATTCTGATGTTAATGATGAAGCTAAGTTAAATAAATAAAAAAGTTATGTGTAAAAAGCAGGATTTAAAAACCAGTATTGAGGGTCAGCTGGAGGTCAGAGGAGCTGCAGGACAAGATGAATGTCACGCTGAGGACTAACTGCGGTGGAGCGATGTCATTGCATCTTTATTCCCCAGGAAGTAAGTTGTTACACATGACATTAAATCTGGTGATCCCACACCGCTGGAGGGCGCTGTGATTCCGTGTGGTGCAGACTGTGGTGCAGAGAGAAGACATCTAGATACTTTATTAACCCCGAGGGAATTTAGGCATCCGGTAGCTTAAAAGACATGACATACAACATTACCCATCTGCCCCCCCCCCCCCCCCCCCCCCCCTCAAGCCATTATAAATGTAAGTACAAATAAGAATTAAAATAAAAGTAAAGCAAGGTACAACCCTGAGCCGCTCCAGGGAGACTGTCCCTGTACTTAGTTCACTGTAAGTCGCTCTGGATAAGAGCGTCTGCTAAATGACCTGTAATGTAATAAATACAATAAAACTGTTATAATATAAAGCTGTTATTATTGGAATTATATGGTTTGAATTGAATCTGAATCACCAAGAGGAGTTATACAGTCTTATGGCCAGGGGGACAAAAGAGTTGTTGAGCTTGTCTGTGGAGCAGGACAGGGACAGCAGGTGATGCTCCACCCTAACACATATGATCCTCCACCTAAACACACATGATTCTCGACCCTAACAACATGATCCTCCACCCTAACACAGGTGATTATACACCCTAACACACATGATTCTCCACCCTAACACACATGATCCTCCACCCTAACACACATGATCCCTCCACCCTAACACAGGTGATCCTCCACACCTAACACAGGTATCCTCCACCTTAACACACATGATTCTCGACCCTAACACACATGATTCTCCACCCTAACACACATGATCCTCCACCCTAACACACATGATCCTCCACCCTAACACAGGTGATCCTCCACCTAACACACATGTTCTCCACCGTACCAAGGTGATCCTCCACCCCAACACCACTGATTCTCCACCCTGACACAGGTGATTCTCCACCCTAAACACACATGATTCTCCACCCTAACACAGGTGATTCTCCCACCCTAACAAACATGATTCTCCATCCTTACTCACATGATTCTCGACCCTAACACAGGTGATTCTCACCCCCTACAAACTGATCTCCACCCTAACACACATGATTCCTCCACCCCCTAACAACAGGTGATTCTCCACCCTAACACAGGTGATTCCCTACCCTAACACAGGTGATTCATCCCTACACCGATGATTCTCCCACCTAACAGGTGATTCTCCACCCTAACCCTAACACACATGATTCTCCACCCTAACAAACATGATTCTCCACCCTAACACAGGTGATCCTCCACCCCTAACACACATCATCCTCCACCCTAACACATGATTCTCCACCCTAACACAGGTGATTCTCGACCCTAACACAGGTGATCCTCCACCCTAACACAGGTGATTCCCCACCCTAACACACCCTGATAATTCTCCACCCTAACATAACATGATTCCCTCCATCCCTAACACACATGATTCTCGACCCTAACACACATGATTTGACCTAAACCAGGGATCCTCCACCCTACACACATGATTCCACCCTACCGGGTTACACCACTAACACACATGAGTTCACTCGATTCTCCCCTAACACAGGTGATTCTCCACCTCATGCCACCTAACAAACATGATTCTCCATCCTTACACACATGATTCTCCACCCTAACACAGGTGATTCTCCACCCTAACAAACATGATTCTCCACCCTAACACACATGATTCTCCACCCTAACACAGGTGATTCTCCACCCTAACACATATGATTCTTGACCCTAACACACATGATTCTCCACCCTAACAAACATGATTCTCCATCCTAACACACATGATTCTCGACCCTAACACACATGATTCTCCACCCTAACACAGGTGATCCTCCACCCTAACACACATGATTCTCCACCCTAACACAGGTGATTATACACCCTAACACACATGATTCTCCACCCTAACACAGGTGATTCTCCACCCTAACACACATGATTCTCCACCCTAACACAGGTGATTCTCCACCCTAACAAACATGATTCTCCATCCTAACACACATGATTCTCCACCCTAACACAGGTGATTCTCCACCCTAACAAACATGATTCTCCACCCTAACACATGATTCTCCACCCTTACACCAGGTGATTCTCCACCCTAACACAGGCTGGATTCTCCACCCTAACAACATGATTATCCACCTTACACAAGATCCACCCTAACACAGTGATTCTCACCCCTAACAACATGATTCTCCATCCTACACACATGATTCTCCCCTAAACACAGTGATTCTCCACCTAACAAACAGTGATTCCCACCCTAACACACATGATTCTCCACCCTAACACAGGTGTTCTCCACCCTAACACAATGATTCTATTGACCCAACACAGGTGATTCTCCACCCTAACAAAGATTGATTTCACCCTAACAGGTGGATCCTCCACCCTAACATCACATCATCCTCCACCCTAACACAGGTGATCTCCACCCTAACACATGAATTCTCACCCTAACACAGGTGATTCCTCCACCCTAAACACAGGTGATTCTCCACCCTAACAAACATGATCTCCATCCTTACACATGATTCCACCCTAACACAGAGTGATTCTCCACCCTAACAAACATGATATCCACCCCTAACACACATGATTCTCCACCAACACAGGTGATTTCTCCACCCTAACACATATGATTCTTGACCCAACACACATGATTCTCCACCCAACAACATGATTCTCCACCTAACACACATGTTCTCGACACCTAACACCATGATCTCCTCGCACCTAACACACAGGTGATCCTCCACCCTAACAAACCTGAGTCCACCTAACACAGTGCTTATCACCCTAACACACATCTCCCCCAACACAGGTGATTCTCCACCCTAACACACATGATTCTCCACCCTAACACAGGTGATTCTCCACCCTAACAAACATGATTCTCCATCCTTACACACATGATTCTCCACCCTAACACAGGTGATTCTCCACCCTAACAAACATGATTCTCCACCCTAACACACATGATTCTCCACCCTAACACAGGTGATTCTCCACCCACAACAGGTTGATTCTCCACCCTAACAAACATGATTCTCCATCCTAACCACCTGATGATTCTCCACCCTAACACAGGTGATTCTCCACCCTAACAAACATGATTCTCCATCCTAACACACATGATTCTCCACCCTAACACAGGTGATTCTCCACCCTAACACACATGATTCTCCACCCTAACACACATGATTCTCCACCCTAACACAGGTGATTCTCCACCCTAACACATATGATTCTTGACCCTAACACAGGTGATTCTCCACCCTAACAAAGATGATTCTCCACCCTAGCACAGGTGATCCTCCACCCTAACATACATCATCCTCCACCCTAACACAGGTGATTCTCCACCCCTAACACAGGTGATTCTCGACCCTAACACAGGTGATCCTCCACCCTAACACAGGTGATTCCCCACCCTAACACACATGATTCTCCCACCCTAACAAACATGATTCTCCATCCTAACACACATGATTCTCGACCCTAACACACATGATTCTCGACCCTAACACAGGTGATCCTCCACCCTAACACACATGATTCTCCACCCTAACACAGGTGATTATACACCCTAACACACATGATTCTCCACCCTAACACACATGATTCTCCACCCTAACACAGGTGATTCTCACCCTAACACAGGTGATTCTCCACCCTAACAAACATGATTCTCCATCCTTACACACATGATTCTCCACCCTAACACAGGTGATTCTCCACCCTAACAAACATGATTCTCCACCCTAACACACATGATTCTCCACCCCTAACACAGGTGATTCTCCACCCTAACACATATGATTCTTGACCCTAACACACATGATTCTCCACCCTAACAAACATGATTCTCCATCCTAACACACATGATTCTCGACCCTAACACGCATGATTCTCGACCCTAACACAGGTGATCCTCCACCCTAACACACATGATTCTCCACCCTAACACAGGTGATTATACACCCTAACACACATGATTCTCCACCCTGACACAGGTGATTCTCCACCCTAACACACATGATTCTCCACCCTAACACAGGTGATTCTCCACCCTAACAAACATGATTCTCCATCCTTACAACATGATTCTCGACCCAACACAGGTGATTCTCCACCCTAACAAACATGATTCTCCACCCTAACACACATGATTCTCCACCCTAACACAGGTGATTCTCCACCCCTAACACAGGTGATTCTCCACCCCTAACAAACATGATTCTCCATCCTAACACACATGATTCTCGACCCTAACACACATGATTCTCGACCCTAACACAGGTGATCCTCCACCCTAACACACATGATTCTCCACCCTAACATAGGTGATTATACACCCTAACACACATGATTCTCCACCCTAACACACATGATCCTCCACCCTAACACACATGATCCTCCACCCTAACACAGGTGATCCTCCACCCTAACACACATGATTCTCCACCGTAACCAAGGTGATCCTCCACCCCATAACACATGATTCTCCACCCTGACACAGGTGATTCTCCACCCTAACCACACATGATTTCCCACCCTAACACAGGTGATTCTCCACCCTAACAAACATGATTCTCCATCCTTACACAACATGATTCTCGACCTAACACAGGTGATTCTCCACCCTAACAAACATGATTTCTCCACCCTAACACACATGATTCTCCACCCTAACAAACAGGTGATTCTCCACCCTAACAAACATGATTCTCCATCCTTACACATATGATTCTTGACCCTAACACAGGTGATTCTCGACCCTAACACAGGTGATCCTCCACCCTAACACAGGTGATTCCCCACCCTAACACACATGATTCTCCACCCTAACAAACATGATTCTCCATCCTAACACACATGATTCTCGACCCTAACACACATGATTCTCGACCCTAACACAGGTGATCCTCCACCCTAACACACATGATTCTCCACCCTAACACAGGTGATTCTCCACCCTAACACATATGATTCTCGACCCTAACACAGGTGATTCTCCACCCTAACAAAGATGATTCTCCACCCTAACACAGGTGATCCTCCACCCCTAAACACACATCATCCTCCACCCTAACACAGGTGATTCTCCACCCTAACAAACATGATTCTCCACCCTAACACACATGATTCTCCACCCTAACACAGGTGATTCTCCACCCTAACCACAGGTGATTCTCCACCCTAACAAACATGATTCTCCATCCTTACACACATGATTCTCCACCCTAACACAGGTGATTCTCCACCCTAACACACATGATTCTCCACCCTAACACACATGATTCTCCACCCTAACACAGGTGATTCTCCACCCTAACACACATGATTCTTGACCCTACACAGGTGTTCTCCACCCTAACAAAGATGATTCTCCACCCTAGCACAGGTGATCCTCCACCCTAACACACATCATCCTCCACCCTAACACAGGTGATTCTCCACCCTAACACAGGTGATTCTCCACCCTAACACAGGTGATCCTCCACCCTAACACAGGTGATCCCACCTAACACACATGATTCTACCAACCAGTGACTAACACCTAACACATGATTCCCACCCTGACACATGATTCTCCACCTCAACACACCTGATTCTCCACCCTAACACAGTTGATCCTCCACCCTAACACACATGATTCTCCATCCTTACACACATGATTCTCGACCCTAACACAGGTGATTCTCCACCCTAACAAACATGATTCTCCACCCTAACACACATGATTCTCCACCCTAACACAGGTGATTCTCCACCCTAACAAACATGATTCTCCATCCTTACACATATGATTCTTGACCCTAACCACAGGTGATTCTCGACCCTAACACAGGTGATCCTCCACCCTAACACAGGTGATTCCCCACCCTAACACACATGATTCTCCACCCTAACAAACATGATTCTCCATCCTAACACACATGATTCTCGACCCTAACACACATGATTCTCGACCCTAACACAGGTGATCCTCCACCCTAACACACATGATTCTCCACCCTAACACAGGTGATTCTCCACCCTAACACATATGATTCTCGACCCTAACACAGGTGATTCTCCACCCCTAACAAAGATGATTCTCCACCCTAACACAGGTGATCCTCCACCCTAACACACATCATCCTCCACCCTAACACAGGTGATTCTCCACCCTAACAACATGATTCTCCACCCTAACCACATGATTCTCCACCCTAACACAGGTGATCCTCCACCCTAACACAGGTGATTCTCCACCCTAACAAACATGATTCTCCATCCTTACACACATGATTCTCCACCCTAACACAGGTGATTCTCCACCCTAACAAACATGATTCTCCACCCTAACACACATGATTCTCCCACCCCTAACACAGGTGATTCTCCACCCTAACACATATGATTCTTGACCCTAACACAGGTGATTCTCCACCCTAACAAAGATGATTCTCCACCCTAGCACAGGTGATCCTCCACCCTAACATACATCATCCTCCACCCTAACACAGGTGATTCTCCACCCTAACACAGGTGATTCTCGACCCTAACACAGGTGATCCTCCACCCTAACACAGGTGATTCTCCACCCTAACACACATGATTCTCCACCCTAACAAACTGATTCTCCATCCTAACACACATGATTCTCGACCCTAACACACATGATTCTCCACCCTAACACAGGTGATCCTTCACCCTAACACACATGATTCTCCACCCTAACACTGGTGATTCTCCACCCTAACACATATGATTCTCGACCCTAACACAGGTGATTCTCCACCCTAACAAAGATGATTCTCCACCCTAACACAGGTGATCCTCCACCCTAACACACATCATCCTCCACCCTAACACAGGTGATTCTCCACCCTAACACAGGTGATTCTCGACCCTAACACAGGTGATCCTCCACCCTAACACAGGTGATTCCCCACCCTAACACACATGATTCTCCACCCTAACACACATGATCCTCCACCCTAACAAACATGATTCTCCACCCTAAACACATGATTCTCCACCCTAACACAGGTGATTCTCCACCCTAACACAGGTGATTCTCCACCCTAACAAACATGATTCTCCATCCTTACACACATGATTCTCCACCCTAACACAGGTGATTCTCCACCCTAACAAACATGATTCTCCACCCTAACACACATGATTCTCCACCCTAACACAGGTGATTCTCCACCCTAACACATATGATTCTTGACCCTAACACAGGTGATTCTCCACCCTAACAAAGATGATTCTCCACCCCTAGCACAGGTGATCCTCCACCCTAACACACATCATCCTCCACCCTAACACAGGTGATTCTCCACCCTAACACAGGTGATTCTCGACCCTAACACAGGTGATCCTCCACCCTAACACAGGTGATTCCCCACCCTAACACACATGATTCTCCACCCTAACAAACATGATTCTCCATCCTAACACACATGATTCTCGACCCTAACACACATGATTCTCGACCCTAACACAGGTGATCCTCCACCCTAACACACATGATTCTCCACCCTAACACAGGTGATTCTCCACCCTAACACATATGATTCTCCACCCTAACACAGGTGATCCTCCACCCTAACACACATCATCCTCCACCCTAACACAGGTGATTCTCCACCCTAACACAGGTGATTCTCGACCCTAACACAGGTGATCCTCCACCCTAACACAGGTGATTCCCCACCCTAACACACATGATTCTCCACCCTAACACACATGATCCTCCACCCTAACACAGGTGATTATCCACCCAAACACACATGATTCTCCACCCTAACACACATGATTATCCACCTTAACAAACATGATTATCCACCCTAACACACATGATTCTCCACCCTAACACAGGTGATACTCCACCCTAACACACATGATCCTCCACCCTAACACAGGTGATTCTCCACCCTAACACACATGATTCTCGACCCTAACACACATGATTCTCCACCTTAACAAACATGATTATCCACCCTAACACACATGATTCTCCACCCTAACACAGGTGATACTCCACCCTAACACACATGATCCTCCACCCTAACACAGGTGATTCTCCACCCTAACACACATGATTCTCCACCCTAACACACATGATTCTCCACCCTAACACAGGTGATTCTCGACACTAACACAGATGATTCTCCACCTTAACAAACATGATTATCCACCCTAACACACATGATTCTCCACCCTAACACACATGATTCGCGACCCTAACACACATGATCCTCCAAACTAACACAGGTGATTCTCCACCCTAACACATATGATTCTCCACCCTAACACAGGTGATTCTCCACCCTGACACAGGTGATTCACCACCCTAACACAGTTGATTCTCGACCCTAACACAGGTGATTCTCCACCCTAACACACATGATTCTCCATCCTAACACACATGATTCTCGAGCCTAACACAGGTGATTCACCACCCTAACACAGTTGATTCTCGACCCTAACACAGTTGATCCTCCACCCTAACACACATGATTCTCCACCCTAACACAGTCAATTCTCAACCCTAACACAGGTGATCCTCCACCCTAACACACATGAATCTCCATCCTAACACAGGCGATTCTCAACCCTAACACAGGTGATCCTTCACCCTAACACACATGATTCTCCACCCTAACACAGTCAATTCTCAACCCTAACACAGGTGATTCTCGACCCTAACACACATGATCCTCCACCCTAACACAGGTGATCCTCCGCCCTAACACACATGATTCTCCATCCTAACACACATGATTCTCGAGCCTAACACAGGTGATCCTCCACCCTAACACACATGAATCTCCATCCTAACACAGGCGATTCTCAACCCTAACACAGGTGATCCTCCACCCTAACACACATGATTCTCCACCCTAACACAGTCAATTCTCAACCCTAACACAGGTGATTTTCGACCCTAAAACACATGATTCTTCACCCTAACACAGGTGATTCTCCATCCTAACACAAGTGATTTTCCACCCTAACACAGGTGATTCTCCACCCTAACACACATGATTCTCGACCCTAACACAGGTGATTCTCCACCCTAACACACATGATTCTCGACCCTAACACAGGTGATTCTCCACCCTAAAAAAGATGATTCTCCACCTTAACACAGGTGATCCTCCACCCTAACACACATCATCCTCCACCCTAACACAGGTGATTCTCCACCCTAACACAGGTGATTCTCGACCCTAACACAGGTGATCCTCCACCCTAACACAGGTGATTCCCCACCCTAACACACATGATTCTCCACCCTAACACACATGATCCTCCACCCTAACACAGGTGATTATCCACCCAAACACACATGATTCTCCACCCTAACACACATGATTCTCCACCTTAACAAACATGATTATCCACCCTAACACACATGATTCTCCACCCTAACACAGGTGATACTCCACCCTAACACACATGATCCTCCACCCTAACACAGGTGATTCTCCACCCTAACACACATGATTCTCGACCCTAACACACATGATTCTCCACCTTAACAAACATGATTATCCACCCTAACACACATGATTCTCCACCCTAACACAGGTGATACTCCACCCTAACACACATGATTCTCCACCCTAACACAGGTTATTCTCCACCCTAACACAGGTTATTCTCCACCCTAACACAGGTGATTCTCCACCCTAACACAGGTGATTCTCCACCCTAACACAGGTGACTCTCCACCCTAACACAGGTGCAGCACAGACTCTTCAGATCAGAGTAATAATCATTAAACTCTCACATGACATTTATCTCTGCTGTTAGTTGGTGTTTGTGGGAATCGTCAGATGTTATGTGGTCGTACTGAGACAGTAAGTCAGAACCTGATCTTCTCTGGTGAATGAAACGCTGACAGAAAGCAAGAGAAAACATCGGAGTTCTAACAGCTCGTCTTCAGAGTTTCATACTTTATTTCCTTTGAACATAGTAGATGATGGTGATACATTTATTACAGAGATCTTCATCATTTCATCTCCAGCCAACATGAGTCCTGATGCTGAAGCAACAATTGGGACATGAAGGCTGAATCTTTGGCACATGTTTGAACACAGATCTGCAGGTGAGTGTAAAGTTCTCTGTGCTGTACAAATGTTCTTCTGAGCAGAATAAACCTCAAATTATAATTATTTATAATCTCTCTGAATGCTCCTGATGCTCATATTTATGTATTATTTACTTAGTTATGTAATTCCTTCCTTCAAAGCATTTTTTAATGAAATAAGCAAAATATCATACAAAAATAAGCAAATGCCTTCATTCCAAAAATAAGTACATGATTTAAGTAACAAATAAGTAACATTCATATGAAATAAGCAAAACACTTAATTATGAAAGAATAATCATACATCACAAAATTAATTAAATTCTATGATTATAAAAAATAAGCAAAAGCTTTATCACAACATTAAGTGGATTTCTTCAGGGTCCAGTAAAAGTCCCAGTCCACTGGTCTCCACTTTCTCTGATGTTTCAGCACTAGAGTTCTTGCACAGTGACTGGATCCTCCCTCCAACCTGACAGGCTCTGGACCAGAGAGGAAAGTGACGTGAAGTCCTTGCTGGAACTACTTTCCCAACCTTCATCACTTCATATTGTTGTCCTCCCACCCCCAGCTTCATGCATCCCTGAACACACACATTTAACTTTTTTAACACCTGTAGACATGTATGTACTATAAGTACTGTCTCATAATACATCCATGCTGTAGATATAAAGAAATAAGAAACACTTGACATCAGTAACTAAGTATATTTACTCAAGTACAACTTTATGTACTTTACTTTATTTGAATATATTTCAATTTTCTGCTACTTTATACTTCTACTCCACATCTCAGAGGGAAATACTTTTTACTGCACTACATTTATCTGACAGCTTGAGTTACTTTGAAGATTCAGTTTAATAGTGCAACAAAGTGTCCTGTTTGACAAACACAAAGATTACAAAGACAACAAATATAAAGAGAACATCTGGAGAACTGTAGCAGTGGAACTGGCTTGAGATGGTGAGCAGCACACAAAAGATACTAACATACCTCTTTGTAAAGGTAACGCATAGAGAACCATTCATTTCCATGTGCGTTAGCTAACGTTACACTATGGACATTATATGTGTCAGAAATTACATGTAGTCTAAAAGGTATACGATATGTACAACCGGACCATATAGAACAATCTAATGATTTCTGTTGTATCGACACACCGTGTGGTGTCTGTTGAGCAGCATAGTTGCTAATAGTTTGCCAGCTACCTGTAGATGCTGTAACACACGCTGCATCTTTGTCTGTTGTTTTAATGTAATGTGTGTGCCGTGGTCTGCTTTACTGTTCAGTGGAAGAGGTCCAGAAACCATGTAAACCTCCAGGATACGGTGCCATGCCATTGTTCCGACGGCCCATTATATCCAAACACCAATAATCAGGAAAATATTACATTGGAACTAAAGCACATTTGTCCGACAGACCTTTACCCCGAAAACAAACGGACATTGCTCCGAAAAATACACACTGTCCCTGCAACAGAACAAGGCTTTAGATTATTAGTCATGAGGCTGTAAACATTTAAGGTGGATTTACCACGAGCTGTGGGATGTGAAGCGATGGTCTGTGCTCCTGTAGAAGACACAGGTATGATATGATTTCCTGTGTGCTGCACTTGGGTCCACCATCGACTTGTTGTGACAGAATGAAATGTTTTATGTTCACGATTCATCTCGTAGTTCGTTGGCTTAGTTCCTTTAAAGAAGGATTTTCTGAAGCGTCAGTGGAGCGAATGAACGGGAAATTCACTTCAACTGGAGACGTTCAAAACGTGGGCGCTCACTGTTGAGCTCTATGGACTGAATCACGTGTCACGCACGAACAACAACAATCACTCCCGATAAACACGAGAGTTTAACACGGTGGTCCGACCTATGTGGCATTTCTGCTGCGCTCATTTTATGGACCGTGTTGCTTTGCTAGCGTCTTTGATCAACCAAATACCGACAGCAACGTCTCACCTCCGGTCGGACTGACTGCTGTCATTTTCTTTATTGTGTGTGTGTGTGTGTGTGTGTGTGTGTGTGTGTGTCATGTATACACTTTAAAATAACATCTTAAAAAAAGAAAATATTAACTCACAGCACTGTTAAAATTATGTATGTGCAAACAAGCAGGCCAGTGCTGAAAGCCTCTGGAAACGTGACTTTAAATAGTTCAAATGCAGATATCATCAAAACTGAGTCTCATTACAAGAATTGGCTCTTTGTAGCAAAGGAGAAGAGCCGACTCCCGTCGGAGAGCCGACTCTTCGGCTACTCCTCCGCTCTGCTGAGAATCCATGCAGGCAGGGGCGGGACTTTATTTTGATGGGCACACCATGTGGCCAATCACATGCGAGGACACATCATCATGTGAAAGAAGGGAGGGGGGCCGACGCTCCAAAGACAGCCAGTGTAGTGGTACAGGTCAGGTACACAAAGCTATTTTAATACAAGCGCGTCTACATACAGCTGGTTAAGGTGACGGGAGGAAGAATCTGCATCATCGCAACATCCTCAGAGAGAGTCTTCTCAAAAATAGGACAAATAATCACGGAGAGGAGAAATCGCATCAGCCCTGATGCATCTGGTGTTTCTGAATGCCAACCTGAACTAAAGACTTATCTAAAGTGTCATAATGTTCAGACTTTGGCCTTTATTTATTTGATTTGTTTGTTGTGGATCTGTTTGTCAGTTGTTCATTTAAAGGTTTGATTAAAATGTTAAACAATAGTAACTGTGTATTTTGTTTTGTAATGAAAACAATGCATAAAAATAACCCTTTTAAGAAAACACTGAATGAAAAATTGCTTACCAACACACAAACCATTTATAATTGCTAAATTAGGCTAAAATAGAGGCTCCGAGTGATACTACATGAAGAGCCTCCCATCACTACACTGGGGATGCTGGGGACATGTCATTTACACTGGTGACATATCATTTACACTGGGGACATGTCATTTACACTGGGGACACTGGGGACATGTCATTTACACTGGAGACATATCATTTACACTGGGGACATGTCATTTACACTGGTGACATGTCATTTACACTGGGGACACGTCATTGACACTGGGGACACTGGGGACACTGGGGACACTGGGGACACGTCATTGACACTGGGGACATGTCATTTACACTGGGGACACTGGGGACACGTCATTTACACTGGGGACATGTCATTTACATTGGGGACACGTCATTTACACTGGGGACACTGGGGACATGTCATTTACACTGGGGACACGTCATTTACACTGGGGACACGTCATTGACACTGGGGACACTGGGGACACGTCATTGACACTGGGGACACGTCATTTACACTGGGGACACGTCATTGACACTGGGGACACGTCATTGACACTGGGGACACGTCATTTACACTGGGGACACGTCATTGACACTGGGGACACGTCATTGACACTGGGGACACGTCATTTACACTGGAGACATATCATTTACACTGGGGACACTGGGGACACTGGGGATATGTCATTTACACTGGAGACACGTCATTGACACTGGGGACACGTCATTGACACTGGGGACACGTCATTTACACTGGAGACATATCATTTACACTGGGGACACTGGGGACACTGGGGATATGTCATTTACACTGGAGACACTGGGGACATGTCATTTACACTGGAGACACTGGGGACATGTCATTTACACTGGAGACATCATTTACACTGGGGACACTGGGGACACGTCATTTACACTGGGGACACTGGGGACACGTCATTTACACTGGGGACACTGGGGACACGTCATTTACACTGGGGACACTGGGGACACGTCATTGACACTGGAGACATATAATTTACACTGGGGACATGTCATTTACACTGGAGACATATCATTTACACTGGGGACATGTCATTTACACTGGAGACATATCATTTACACTGGGGACACGTCATTTACACTGGGGACACGTCATTTACACTGGGGACACGTCATTTACACTGGGGACACTGGGGACACGTCATTTACACTGGGGACACGTCATTGACACTGGGGACACGTCATTTACACTGGGGACATGTGATTTACACTGGAGACACTGGGGACACGTCATTTACACTGGGGACACTGGGGACACGTCTTTTACACTGGGGACACTGGGGACATCACTGGGGACACGTCATTGACACTGGGGACACGTCATTTACACTGGGGACACGTCATTTACACTGGGGACACTGGGGACACGTCATTGACACTGGGGACACGTCATTTACACTGGGGACACGTCATTGACACTGGGGACACGTCATTGACACTGGGGACACGTCATTTACACTGGGGACACGTCATTGACACTGGGGACACGTCATTGACACTGGGGACACGTCATTTACACTGGAGACATATCATTTACACTGGGGACACTGGGGACACTGGGGATATGTCATTTACACTGGAGACACGTCATTGACACTGGGGACACGTCATTGACACTGGGGACACGTCATTTACACTGGAGACATATCATTTACACTGGGGACACTGGGGACACTGGGGATATGTCATTTACACTGGAGACACTGGGGACATGTCATTTACACTGGAGACACTGGGGACATGTCATTTACACTGGAGACATCATTTACACTGGGGACACTGGGGACACGTCATTTACACTGGGGACACTGGGGACACGTCATTTACACTGGGGACACTGGGGACACGTCATTTACACTGGGGACACTGGGGACACGTCATTGACACTGGAGACATATAATTTACACTGGGGACATGTCATTTACACTGGAGACATATCATTTACACTGGGGACATGTCATTTACACTGGAGACATATCATTTACACTGGGGACACGTCATTTACACTGGGGACACGTCATTTACACTGGGGACACGTCATTGACACTGGGGACACGTCATTGACACTGGGGACACGTCATTTACACTGGGGACACGTCATTGACACTGGGGACACGTCATTGACACTGGGGACACGTCATTTACACTGGAGACATATCATTTACACTGGGGACACTGGGGACACTGGGGATATGTCATTTACACTGGAGACACGTCATTGACACTGGGGACACGTCATTGACACTGGGGACACGTCATTTACACTGGAGACATATCATTTACACTGGGGACACTGGGGACACTGGGGATATGTCATTTACACTGGAGACACTGGAGACATGTCATTTACACTGGAGACACTGGGGACATGTCATTTACACTGGAGACATCATTTACACTGGGGACACTGGGGACACGTCATTTACACTGGGGACACTGGGGACACGTCATTTACACTGGGGACACTGGGGACACGTCATTTACACTGGGGACACTGGGGACACGTCATTGACACTGGAGACATATAATTTACACTGGGGACATGTCATTTACACTGGAGACATATCATTTACACTGGGGACATGTCATTTACACTGGAGACATATCATTTACACTGGGGACACGTCATTTACACTGGGGACACGTCATTTACACTGGGGACACGTCATTTACACTGGGGACACTGGGGACACGTCATTTACACTGGGGACACGTCATTTACACTGGGGACACGTCATTGACACTGGGGACACGTCATTGACACTGGGGACACGTCATTTACACTGGAGACATATCATTTACACTGGGGACACTGGGGACACTGGGGATATGTCATTTACACTGGAGACACGTCATTGACACTGGGGACACGTCATTGACACTGGGGACACGTCATTTACACTGGAGACATATCATTTACACTGGGGACACTGGGGACACTGGGGATATGTCATTTACACTGGAGACACTGGGGACATGTCATTTACACTGGAGACACTGGGGACATGTCATTTACACTGGAGACATCATTTACACTGGGGACACTGGGGACACGTCATTTACACTGGGGACACTGGGGACACGTCATTTACACTGGGGACACTGGGGACACGTCATTGACACTGGAGACATATCATTTACACTGGGGACACGTCATTTACACTGGGGACACGTCATTTACACTGGGGACACGTCATTTACACTGGGGACACTGGGGACACGTCATTTACACTGGGGACACGTCATTGACACTGGGGACACGTCATTTACACTGGGGACATGTGATTTACACTGGAGACACTGGGGACACGTCATTTACACTGGGGACACTGGGGACACGTCTTTTACACTGGGGACACTGGGGACATCACTGGGGACACGTCATTGACACTGGGGACACGTCATTTACACTGGGGACACGTCATTTACACTGGGGACACTGGGGACATGTCATTTACACTGGGGACACGTCATTGACACTGGGGACACGTCATTTACACTGGGGACACGTCATTGACACTGGGGACACGTCATTTACACTGGGGACACGTCATTGACACTGGGGACACTGGGGACACGTCATTTACACTGGGGACACGTCATTGACACTGGGGACACGTCATTTACACTGGGGACACGTCATTGACACTGGGGACACGTCATTGACACTGGGGACACGTCATTTACACTGGGGACACTGGGGACACGTCATTTACACTGGGGACACGTCATTGACACTGGGGACACGTCATTTACACTGGGGACACTGGGGACATGTCATTTACACTGGGGACACGTCATTGACACTGGGGACACGTCATTTACACTGGGGACACGTCATTGACACTGGGGACACTGGGGACACGTCATTGACACTGGGGACACGTCATTGACACTGGGGACACGTCATTTACACTGGGGACACGTCATTGACACTGGGGACACTGGGGACACGTCATTTACACTAGGGACATATCATTTACACTGGAGACACTGGGGACATGTCATTTACACTGGTGACACTGGGGACATGTCATTTACACTGGAGACACTGGGGACATGTCATTTACACTGGGGACACTGGGGACACGTCATTTACACTGGGGACACTGGGGACATGTCATTTACACTGGGGACACTGGCGACATGTCATTTACACTGGAGACACTGGGGACACGTCATTGACACTGGGGACATGTCATTTACACTGGGGACACGTCATTCACACTGGGGACACGTCATTTACACTGGGGACACGTCATTTACACTGGGGACATTTACACTGGGGACACGTCATTTACATTGGGGACACTGGTGACATGTCATTTACACTGGGGACACGTCATTTACACTGGGGACACTGGGGACACGTCATTTACACTGGGGACACTGGGAACACGTCATTTACACTGGGGACACGTCATTTACACTGGTGACATGTCATTTACACTGGGGACACTGGGGACACGTCATTGACACTGGGGACACGTCATTGACACTGGGGACACGTCATTTACACTGGAGACATATCATTTACACTGGGGACACTGGGGACACTGGGGATATGTCATTTACACTGGAGACACGTCATTGACACTGGGGACACGTCATTGACACTGGGGACACGTCATTTACACTGGAGACATATCATTTACACTGGGGACACTGGGGACACTGGGGATATGTCATTTACACTGGAGACACTGGGGACATGTCATTTACACTGGAGACACTGGGGACATGTCATTTACACTGGAGACATAATTTACACTGGGGACACTGGGGACACGTCATTTACACTGGGGACACTGGGGACACGTCATTTACACTGGGGACACTGGGGACACGTCATTTACACTGGAGACATATAATTTACACTGGGGACATGTCATTTACACTGGAGACATATCATTTACACTGGGGACATGTCATTTACACTGGAGACATATCATTTACACTGGGGACACGTCATTTACACTGGGGACACGTCATTTACACTGGGGACACGTCATTTACACTGGGGACACTGGGGACACGTCATTTACACTGGGGACACGTCATTGACACTGGGGACACGTCATTTACACTGGGGACATGTGATTTACACTGGAGACACTGGGGACACGTCATTTACACTGGGGACACGTCTTTTACACTGGGGACACTGGGGACATCACTGGGGACACGTCATTGACACTGGGGACACGTCATTTACACTGGGGACACGTCATTTACACTGGGGACACTGGGGACATGTCATTTACACTGGGGACACGTCATTGACACTGGGGACACGTCATTTACACTGGGGACACGTCATTGACACTGGGGACACGTCATTTACACTGGGGACACGTCATTGACACTGGGGACACGTCATTGACACTGGGGACACGTCATTTACACTGGGGACACTGGGGACACGTCATTGACACTGGGGACACGTCATTTACACTGGGGACACTGGGGACACGTCTTTTACACTGGGGACATGTCATTTACACTGGGGACACGTCATTGACACTGGGGACACGTCATTGACACTGGGGACACGTCATTTACACTGGGGACACTGGGGACACGTCTTTTACACTGGGGACATGTCATTTACACTGGGGACACGTCATTGACACTGGGGACACGTCATTGACACTGGGGACACGTCATTTACACTGGGGACACGTCATTGACACTGGGGACACTGGGGACACGTCATTGACACTGGGGACACGTCATTGACACTGGGGACACGTCATTTACACTGGGGACACGTCATTGACACTGGGGACACTGGGGACACGTCATTTACACTAGGGACATATCATTTACACTGGAGACACTGGGGACATGTCATTTACACTGGTGACACTGGGGACATGTCATTTACACTGGAGACACTGAGGACATGTCATTTACACTGGGGACACTGGGGACACATCATTTACACTGGGGACACTGGGGACATGTCATTTACACTGGGGACACTGGCGACATGTCATTTACACTGGAGACACTGGGGACATGTGATTTACACTGGGGACACTGGGGACACGTCATTTACACTGGGGACACTGGGGACATGTGATTTACACTGGGGACACTGGGGACACGTCATTTACACTGGGGACACTGGGGACACGTCATTTACACTGGGGACACTGGGGACATGTCATTTACACTGGGGACACGTCATTGACACTGGGGACACGTCATTTACACTGGGGACACGTCATTTACACTGGGGACATTTACACTGGGGACACGTCATTTACATTGGGGACACTGGTGACATGTCATTTACACTGGGGACACGTCATTTACACTGGGGACACGTCATTTACACTGGGGACACTGGGAACACGTCATTTACACTGGGGACACGTCATTTACACTGGTGACATGTCATTTACACTGGGGACACTGGGGACACGTCATTTACACTGGGGACACGTCATTTACACTGGTGACATGTCATTTACACTGGGGACACGTCATTTACACTGGGGACATTTACACTGGGGACACGTCATTTACATTGGGGACACTGGTGACATGTCATTTACACTGGGGACACGTCATTTACACTGGGGACACTGGGGACACGTCATTTACACTGGGGACACGTCATTTACACTGGGGACACGTCATTGACACTGGGGACACGTCATTGACACTGGGGACACGGGACACGTCATTGACACTGGGGACACGTCATTTACACTGGTGACACGTCATTGACACTGGGGACACGTCATTTACACTGGGGACACGTCATTACACTGGGGACACTGTGGATATGTCATTTACACTGGTGACACGTCATTGACACTGGGGACACGTCATTTACACTGGGGACACGTCATTGACACTGGGGACACGTCATTTACACTGGGGACACGTCATTACACTGGGGACACTGTGGACATGTCATTTACACTGGGGACACGTCATTACACTGGGGACACTGTGGACACGTCATTTACACTGGGGACACGTCATTACACTGGGGACACTGTGGACACGTCATTTACACTGGGGACACTGTGGACATGTCATTGACACTGGGGACACGTCATTGACACTGGGGACACTGGGGACACGTCATTTACACTGGTGACACGTCATTGACACTGGGGACACGTCATTTACACTGGGGACACGTCATTACACTGGGGACACTGTGGACATGTCATTTACACTGGTGACACGTCATTGACACTGGGGACACGTCATTTACACTGGGGACACGTCATTACACTGGGGACACTGGGGACACGTCATTGATACTGGGGACACGTCATTGACACTGGGGACACGTCATTACACTGGGGACACTGTGGACATGTCCGCTGCTCTTTTTAAAAGCATCATTTATAGTTTGTTAAAAGTCTCTTTGTCTCTTTGCTTTTGTAAAATGGCTTCATTACAGATTTACTCTCCGTGGACTGTAGGAGACGTCTCTGAAGTGTTTCTGTGAAACTGATGATCTTTAACTTGATAAGAAGCTGCTGACAGATTACAGAGGTTACCATGACGACCGGGAGGTGTTCTTCTGTTTAGATGCTATCTTTGAAGCTAAAGGCTGTTTCTTACTAAACGCTGCAGGCTAACCACACAACCTTACACCACACCAGCCAAACATTACACATCATCTTCTGAACACGCGAAGCACCAACTCCTCACTGACAGTATGAATGAAAGAGACAGTTTCTGTGTGCAGGGCAGCAGTTTGTAGCAAAGTGTTGTCACACATGTAGTAACACTTTAATGATCCTTCAGAAAGCTCTGCTGCCGTCTTTACTGTAAACTCATATTTTAGTGCTTTTATTTTTTAAATGATCCGCCCCCTGATTGGTCCACCTGGCTGTCCATCAACATATCAATAAATAAATATATATGTATAGATCTGTTTATAAGGCCTCTGTATCTTCACAGTCTCTGGTGTTTCTCCTCACTTTATCTCGATGTTTCTGTCATTCCTCGTCTCTCCTGCGGGGGCAGTGATCACCACAGCGGTGTTCAAAAATGCCACAAACCACAGAAGAAGTAGAAGTAGAAGAAGAAGAAGAAGAAGAAGAAGAAGAAAGCTACAGTAAAGATGGCGGAACAGTGTAGTTACGGAACAGAAATATTGCTCGTGTGTTTCGTCTAGATTCCGGTGTCACCCGGCACTGTTGTTGTCTGCCGGTGAGTGTCAGCGGGAGTCTGGTGTGCGGATGGCTCACCGTTACCTGCGGCTGTCAGCCGGCTGCAGGAACTCCTTCCGGCTGCTGCTGCCCTCCAACGCTCCGTCCAGGCTGGTAGGTGATAACATGCTAACATGCTAACTGTGCTAACAGGTGCAGCGGACTCAGTGCTCCGATCACCCCGCCGGCCCGAACCCTGAGCAGTGTTTAATGAATGTGTGTGTTTATTTCTTTATTTGTTCTCTCTGTTAAAATCAGCGTTCACTACATCTGAAGATAAAACAGTAAACATTTAGGCATTATAATAAAATAACATCAGTATTTACAATCTAAAATAATAACTAGGCAATAAAATCTTTTTTTTAAAGAGCTATTATAATATATAAGCACATTTCTTATTAATTAAATTATTGTAGCAGACTCCGAGAACCAGAAGTTTACCCAGTAAAATGAATCAATGAACAGTCTGCTGAACTCTTTGTTTTCATAATATAATATAATTGTACATGATTGGTTTGAGTGTCCAAATAATCCTAATCTTTTCTAGAATCTTTAATGTGTACTGACGTCATAACATAATTTGTTTCTACTTTAAATAAAAAATAAAAATTAAAGTACTTAGTTACTGTTCACCTCTGGCAATTTCACATTCTTGTTAAACTCCTCCATATATGTTTAAAGACATAAAAATGTTTTTCCACAAAAACGTTAAATTAACTTGATAAATGTTTCGTCTTTAGGAAATAATTCTGAATCTCTGAATGTGAACATTAATCATTTCAATATTTCTAAAGTGGATTATTGGATCTCTGAGTTGAATTAATCTTGCAGGTTCTTCCAGGTGTGAAACTGATAAATGTGGAAACAACAATATAGATTCAAAATCTCTAATCTAGTTTAAGTTTCTCATAATCTATGTGTAGTTGGTCTGAGCCTTTTAAAGTACTGATTGTGATTCATGTGGAACTCCTTCATGTTTAGAGCAGGTCAGAACGTCAGCAGCCGCCATCCAAACTGTTTTTTATTCATTTTATCCCCACATTATGAGTTCCTTTTATTTTGAGGTGATTTTGTTTGTCCACATGTACAGTGTTATTGACATTAATTATTAGTTGCTGCTCTTAATAAATTGTAATTTTACTTTGTTGGTGTATTGTGTATGACGTCTACTTCCTGTCTGTCAGGTGACGTGTTCGACCGCGGCGGGGCAGGTAGAGAGGGGGCGGAGCCTGCTAAGTGAGCTGCTGGGAGTTTACAGCAGTCTGAGCTCCAGACCACCTAAAGGTAGGACTGTGTGTTTTGTACCTTTTGTGAGGACCAGGTTCAGTTTCAGATCTTCTGGTGGGTCCTTCAGGTGTGTGAACGTTCAGACCTGGATTTAGGGTTTAACATTTGGTTGTGATGGTTGAGGCTCTGAGGATCCTCACATGTATAGAAATACAAACGTGTGTGTTCAGTAGAATTATGTATTTTTTCTTCAGGTTTTGAGAAATATTTTCCAGAAGGTCAGAAAACTCCAAAAAACACTGAGGATGAAGCAGCAACCAAAGGTAGAAACAACAGACACCCACTGACGCCCACAGACACCCACTGACGCCCACAGACACCCACAGACGCCCAACACCCACAGACGCCCAACACCCACAGACGCCCACTGACGCCTACAGACACCCACTGACGCCCACAGACGCCCAACACCCACTGACGCCTACAGACACCACTGACGCCTACAGACACCCACTGATGCCTACAGACACCCACTGACGCCTACAGACACCCACTGACGCCTACAGACACCCACTGACGTATCTTCACCTACATCAACATCAACCGACACCAACTGTAATCTACCATTACAGTTCATTTAGCTGATACTTTTGTCCAAAGCAACTTACAAAAAGTGCAAACAATCATGAGGATACAATGCCAAACAGCAAGAATTTGGCAGGTACATTAGCTTCAAATAAGCCAAACCAATGTAAGTGCAACATACAAAGAACTGAATTTGTTTTTATTAATTAATAATAATAATAATAATAATAATAATATATTTTTTTTAATATTCGTCGAGATGCAGTCGAAACAGGTGAGTGTTCAGTCTGCAGAAGGTGTGAACACTGTCTGCTGTCCTGACATCAATGGGGAGGTCGTTCCACCATTTTGGAGCAGTTTGAGGGGAATTTGGGTCCCACTTGCAGTGAGGGAGCAGCGAGCCGATTGGCTGATGCAGAGCGAAGTGAACGAGCTGGGGTGTATGGTTTGACCATGGCCTGGATGTAGGAAGGGGCTGATCCATTCATAGCACGGTAGGCCAGCACCAGAGTCTTGAAGCAGCTACTGGTAACCAGGAGCGGAGAACTGGGGGAGGTTGAAAACCAGTCGGGCTGCTAGGGTTAGGGTTGGATGGTAGAGCCCTTCCCTTGAAGGAAAAGGTTCTCGGTCTTGTCAAGGTTGAGTTTCAAGTGATGTGCAGCCATCCACTGAGATATCAGCCAGACAAGCCGAGATCCGTGTCTCCACCTGGTTTCAGATCTGGGAAAAGACAGAATCAGTTGAGTGTCGTCTGCGTAGCTGTGGCAGGAGAAGCCATGAGAGGGTTACCCTGTAGGTCCTTTTTAGGTAGGATTCAGCAGGGAGAGCCTCAGACTCGCAGTTCTTGGAGGGTGTAGAGGAGGATCTGGTGGTTCACTGTGTCAAACACAGCAGAAAGGTCCAGAAGGATGAAAAGAGAGGGAGGCTGCTCTAGCAGAGCAAAGTTCCTCAGTGACAGCGAGGAGGGCAGTCTCAGTTGAGTTGAGCCTTGAAACCAGATTGGTGCGGCTCGAGAAGGTTGTTCTGCTGAAGGTAAGACGAGAGTTGATTAACCATTTAACACAGAGTGTGTCGCCGGCGATGCGTTGCGCAAGCAACATTTTGGATTACCGTAGTTAATAGTTAACGTCATGGTGTGCGCATCTTCTTCAAGTAGCCTGTGTCCTAGGAGAAGCTGTGGGGAGGCTGAAGATGAGGACGTGTCACCAGAGGTCACATTCAGGACCGTAGAGGGAGAAGCCGTGGGGATGCTGGAGCATCCTGTGATGCTGTCAGATACCGAAGCCGCTCACCACATCATCAAAGATGGCAGACTGAGGCAGAGCCCGAAGATGGAGTCCCTCAACCACCGAGGTTCAACCCCAAACGCACCCCAGGTGTCCAACCCCCTCTCGATATGGGAAACCCAGCACCACGTGACAGTTATTCCCACTTTGATGCTGCAGTTTTCAAACTCCTCTCTGAATACACAAATAAGAATGCAGCCAAAAGCCTGGAGAGAGGGAGACGGTTCATCTGGACTAAAATAACTCCAGAAGAAATGAAGAAGTCCACAGGCATGTTGCTGTACATGTTAGTTTGGACCTGCAGAAAGATGAGCAACTTTTGGTGTAAGCAAACCATTTTCATGTGTCATTCCCTGCCACTGTCATGTCCCCAGACTGTTCAGGACAGTTCATGGCCATTTGATCTAATCTTCATATGAGTGACCCACAGAAAAATAAGGAAAATGATCAGGAAAAGGGCACCGAGGATTATGATCACCTCCACCGGGTCAGACCTCTCATGGAAATGATATGCATGAACTGCAAGGCTATCTACCACCCAAGACAGCACCTTGCAGTGGACAAGAGGATGGTTGGTACTAAGGCCAGGCTCAGCATCAAGCAGTACATGAAGGCCAAGCCAACAAAGTGGGGGCTGAAGTTTTTTGTGCTTGCTGACATGAACGGCTACACCATCGACTTCAAGCTCTAAACTCTGCAAGAGGACCACTGCCTGGAAGTGTGAGGACTGTGATGTGGGCCTGTGTCTGCAGCCAGACAGGAACTGTCCCTGGCATTACCACCAAGGCCTCTGCATGTGAAGGGACACTCAGAGAGGAGAGAATTACTCGGTGTGGAGAAAAACGCCTGGACATATTTTCCATTTTATGGCCTGTTTTTGCAGATTTAAGAGACAAAGACTCAAATGTTTTACTGTAAATAGTTTTATAAATTTCAAATGTAACATGTTAAATCTCTTATTCATGTACATTTGCTGTGTTTTTTGTTCACTAAACCTCTAAAATCAAATTCCGTTTGTGTTTTACTTCATTTTAAACTGTTATTACACTCTCATAACATGCAATAAATTGTAAATAACTGCCAGATATTGAAAGTTCCAGGTATTCTTGAAAAAATGGGCAAAAGCACTTTTCTGACCTTTTTATAGTCAAAATAAGCAAAAGAGTCCAGGCAGACATTTTGAGGCTTAGGTGTTAAAGGGTTAAAGACTGCACGCTCAAGTATTTTGGAAAGAAAAGAAAGAAGAGACAGGTCTGTAGTTGTTCACTTCAGAGGAGTCGAGTGAGGGTTTCTTTAAGAGAGGGTTCACTGTTGCCTCCTTAAGATTGTTAGGAAAGCAACCAGATGTTAAGGAAGTGTTGATGAGATGGTTAGAAAAAGAAGGAGGTCAGGGGCAATAGACTGGAGAAGGCGAGAGGGGACAGGGTCCACAGGGCAGGTGGTAGGAGAGGTAACAAGAGATAGAACTTAATTTGAAGAGGGAGGGGAGAAAGAAGTAAGAGTGGGGGGAAGTGATGTGGATGGTGAACAGTTGATGCAAGTCGGAAACTGAATAGCGTATGTCACCTATTTTTAGTAGTTGACAAAGTGGGACGGTAGGAGGGAAGAAAGAGGATTGACTTTTGTTCTGTTAGCACGCACAGTCATCCTACCAGGGAGCTGGAGGGGACTGGTGAACCTGCTGCAAGGTGAGAGGACGGAGGAGTCCAGAGAGGAGGACAGAGTAGAGAGGAGAGTGTCTGTGGCAGAGTTGGCAGCATGAGTGAGAAGGAGTCAGGAGAAGGAAGGGCCGAGAGGACAGCTGAGGCGAGAGAGGAGGCAAGAGAGGAGGAGAGATAAGTTTGAGGAGGATATGAAAAAGTGATCAGAGCTGTGAAGCAGGGTTACAGAGAGCTTTGAGGTCGAGCAGTTTCTGGTGAATATGAGGTCGAGGTGGTTACCAGCTTTGTGAGTAGGAGAGGAGGGAGACGGGGAGAGGGCAAAAGAAGATAGGAGAGATAATAAGCCTGTTGACTTCTCTGACTGGATGTTGAAGTCACCGAGAAGTACGAGCGGAGGGCCATTTTCAGGGATGTTGCACAGGAGAACGTCCAATTCCTCAAAACTTCCCGAAGGACCCGGAGGATGGTAGAACAACAATGTTTAATGTCACCGGCTTTGTTACAGTGACAGCATGAAATTCGAAAGATGAGTGGGTGAAGTCTGGCAGTGGGTAAAGAGAAAAACTCCATTAGGGAGAGATCAGCAGACCAGTGGTTCTGGGCGAGTGGGAGAAGAAGTCACTGTGGAGAGAGCATCAGGGGTGGAAGTGTTATCTGGTGTGTTCCAAGTCTCAGTGAGGGCAAGGAAGTCGAGGGATCGCTGGGAGGCGTAGGCAGGGATGAACTCAGTCTTGCGAGTGGCTGACCGGCAGTTCCACAGGCCACCTGTGACTAGGTTTTGGGTATGAGATGAGCGGGTGGGATATACAAAAGCAGAGAGGTTACAGTGGTGTTGTGAGCATGTGCGAGGCCTGTAGTATCTAGAAGAGACATCAACGGGAATGGAAAATATATACATTTAAGTGAGGGAGAGGGAAGAGCAAGCAAACAGAAATACAGTGCCCTCCAGAATTATTGGCACCCCTTTAGTAAAAATTAGCAAAACGGGCTGTAAAATGTCTTTTATTGTTTATAGTCTTGGCCTTTCATTCAAAATATATAAGTACAGACTGAAGTAAAATTATTGAAACAAAAAATAAATGTTGACTTTGAATAAATATTTTTTTCAAAAACATTTGGCACCCCTAGAAAATCCTATGATAAAAATCTAACTGAAGTATATTTCCAGTCACATCTTACATCTTTAGGTTCACCTGTTTGATTAGGAGCTCTTAAGTGGTCAACCATGACTTCCTGTTTCACTGGGGTATTAATATGAGGTGACACAGGCCAAAATTCTCTTTGTCATTCTTCACTACGGGAAAGACCCGAGAACACAGCGATGATCTGCGACAAAAAGTTGTTGAGCTGCACAAATTAGGAAATGGATATAAGAAAATCTTGAAACAGTTGAAAATGCCCATTTCCACTATCACGGCAATAATTAAGTTTAAAGCAACAGGAGATGTTAAGAATCAGCCTGGAAGAGGACGTGTGTGTACATTGACGCCACACACCGTGAGGAGGATGGTTCGACTGGCAAAAGAATCTCCAAGGATCACAGCTGGAGAATTGCAGAGGTCAGTTGAGTCTTGGGATCAGAAAGTCTCCAAAACGACCATCAGACGCCGCCTACATCACCACAAGTTGTTTGGGAGGGTTGCCAGAAAAAAGCCATTGCTGTCAATTAACAAAAAACTAAAGCGCCTAGAGTTTGCCAAACGTTACTGGGACTTTGATTGGGACCGGGATATATGGTCAGATGAGACCAAAATAGAGCTTTTTGGCAACAAACGTCAAAGGTGGCTTTGGAGTAGACAGAAAGATAGCCATACAAAAAAGCACCTCATACCCACTGTGAAGTATGGTGGTGGATCTTTGATGTTGTGGGGCTGTTTTTCTTCCAAAGGCCCAGGACATCTTGTTAGGATACATGGTGTCATGGATTCTATCAAATACCAGCAGATATTAAATGAAACCCTAACAGCCTCTGCCCGGAAGCTTAAAATGGGCCTAGGTTGGACCTTCCAGCAGGACAATGATCCAAAGCACACCTCAAAATCTACACAACAATGGTTTACTGACCACAGAATAAAGGTTTTGCCATGGCCATCACAGTCCCCGGACCTAGATCCTATAGAAAATTTGTGGGATGAGCTGAAGAGGAGAGTCCACAAAGCGTCAACCTCGGAATCTGAAGGATTGTGTGGAAGAATGGTCTCAGATCCCGTGCCATGTGTTCACCAACCT
Source organism: Cottoperca gobio (assembly GCF_900634415.1). Lineage (NCBI taxonomy): Eukaryota > Metazoa > Chordata > Actinopteri > Perciformes > Bovichtidae > Cottoperca > Cottoperca gobio. The sequence continues at coordinate 27,605 of NW_021166956.1, read as the reverse complement.
CATCAGGCATCACAGGAGAAGACTCAGAGCTGTAATCTTGGCAAAAGTAGCTAGTAGAGCAGGCATCCCTCATTGAAAGACTTACCGCAGCGGCCCGGAGTTCGAATCCGACCCGTGGCCATTTGCATGTCTTTCATTCCCCTTCTCTCTATCCAATCTTAAACTGTACTATCATTTATTAAGGCATAAAAAGCCCACATTATTTTCCCAGCACTCTCTTCTCAATAACATTATTTTTAAATAGAACATAATATTCAGTCTTAGATGCGTTTGTCAAAGAATTTTTAAAGCAAAGATCCACTGCAGCCTTGCACTTCGCCAGTAGAGGTCATTGTACCTGAAGCTTCGAGTAATGAACCCATTTTCTAAACAATTGGCTGAAGTGGTTCAGTGCTTCACAAAAGCTTAATTTGCCCATCACTAGTTGGCTGTGCATCCCACTTGTCCTCCTCACAAAGACTCCTTTGTCTTTGTCCTCCGAGTCTGCTGCCGCTCCAACAAATGCTGTTTCCTTAAATTAAGACTTAATTACCTAGGTGGCTACAGCTGTGTTAGCCACACCCACTGTGATCAGTCCACAAGATGCCTAACAGATGTCTAACAATTGAAACTCACTCAGCAATCAAGAATACTTGTAAACAAAGTGCACTTTAGCAGACAAGCTATTAAAAGCAATACACTTTAACTTAGTAAAAAGGAGGGCCACAAAAAGTGTGTCCTCACTGCCAGAGGGCCATTTTGCACCCCCCACCCTCGCGGAGCTCCGACAGCACCCCTCCCTCTCACGGAGCTCCGACAGATTGATTTCTGGAAATTGACTCGCGTGCCGCACAAAATGAGGGCGAGGGCCGCATGAAGACCAATGAAAAAATGGATGTTTAATACAGAAATGTCGGCCTTCTGAAAAGTATCTTCATGTGTCTGCACTCAGTATTTGGTCGGGCCTCCTTTTGCATGAATTACTGAGTCACTGTGGTGTGGCGTGGAGGCCATCAGCCTGTAGCACTGCTGAGGGGTTATGGAAGCCCAGATTGCTTCGATAGCGGCCTTCAGCTCGTCCGGGTCTTGTGTCTCTTGTCTTGATTTCCAAATGAAATGCAAAATGTACTTTCATCTGAAAAGAGGACTTTGGACCAATAGACCAGTTCTTTTTCTCCTTAGTCCAGGGAGGACGCTTCTGACGTTGTCTCTGGTTCAGGAGTGGCTGGACACGAGCGACAGTTGTAGCCCATGTCCTGGATACGTCTGCATGGTGGCTCTTGATGCACTGACTCTAGCCTCAGTCCTTGTGAAGCTCCCCCAAATGTTTGAATGGCCTCTTCTTGCCGATCCTCTCAAGGCTGCGGTTATCCCTGTTGCTTGTGCACCTTTTCCGACCACACTTTTTCCTTCCACTCAACTGTCTATTGATATGTCAGCAGTCTTCCCCACGATTCTGAAGCTTGCTGAACCAGAAGACCATTTAAAGGCTCAGGAAACCTTTGCCGGTGTTTTGAGTTCATTAGCTGATTAGAATGTGACACCGTGAGTCTACAATATTGAACCTTTTCACAATATTCTAATGTTCTGAGATACTGATTTTTGGGTTTTCATTAGCTGTAAGCCGTAATCATGAAGATTAAAACAAATAAAGGCTTAAAATATTTCACTTTGTGTGTAATGAATACATATAATATATGAGTTTCACTTTTGGAATTTAATTAATGAAATAAATTAACTTTTCCACGATATTCAAATTTATTGAGATGCACTTGTACTGACATTAACCGTCACCTACCAACATCTACAGACACACACCGACACCTACAGTCACCTACCGACCCATACTGTCACACACCGACACCTACTTACACCTACCAACACCCACCGTCATCTACTATCACCTACCGATATCAACCGACACATACTGTAATCTACCGGCACCTGGCCTCATGACCTCTAAAGGGGCGTGGCAGCGGAATAGTTTCCTGTTTCTGTGTCATCTGATAAATTATTGTTTGTTCTGTTCTCAGATGCCAAACCTGCCAAAACTCAGGGAGCAGAAATTAGAGGCGAAGGAGAAGCAGGAGGAGAGGGAAGTGGAGCAGGAGGTGCAGGAGGAGAGGGAGGTGGCGCAGGAGGTGCAGGAGGAGGAGGTGCAGGAGGAGAAGGAGGAAAACGAGGAGGTCGTCGGGAGGAGTCCCGCTGGTACAGCCGTCTGCAGAAGGTCAGTGTGGGTGGAGAAGGAGATCAGAAGTTGAGTTCTTGCTCCTTCTCTAATATTTTGTTGGTACGCCCCCTGGCGTTTGGGAGAATACAACGTGTTGAGCATAAACACTTGTGTGTGTGCTGGTAGCCAGCGCAGCCTCTGTGGAGGCCGCGGTGCCTCTGGAGGAGGAACCAGGCTGAAAGGTGCTGGTCCGCTCTCGGCGTGTCGGTCTCACCTACAGCTCTTTGTTGCAGGGGGATGTTCCCTGGGATGATAAAGAGTTTCGGATGTACTTCCTGAGCGGACTGGCGTTCTGGACCACCGTCACATATTATTTCTTCTTCAGGGACGGAGGACGAGAGGTCACCTGGAAGGACTTTGTCAACAACTACCTGTCCAAAGGAGTGGTGAGCTTCAATATCACATTTATTATTAATCTGATTACCTGTCTCACCTAAACCTGAGCCTCTTTGTTACATTCCTGAATATTCTTAGTCGGACACCAGAAGTTAGTTTAGACGACTCTGTAAATCTTATTATTGTAGTTCTTATTATGTTTTAATTTGAGTTTGTTTAGTTAATCTGACACTTTAAATCAGTTAATCTGATGTATTTTAATCTGCCGTGTTAATACGTGTTTTAATCTGGTTAAGGGGAATTTCTAAATCTAACACCATAAATGAATGTTTATCTGGGTGAATCTGTACAATCTGAGTTTAATATGTAATCCTATCCAACCTATACAGTATAAGGGCTTCTGTGCTGAAGGTGCAGCAGTGTTAGCGGTCTGCGTTTATTCTGCGTTTGTTCTGTGTTTCAGGTGGACCACTTAGACGTGGTCAACAAGCGATATGTGAAAGTCGTCTTCTCTTCGGGGAAGACGCCGGGGGACGGGGTGAGTATGGTTCCCTGCTCACATTGATGCAGGAAATGTTCCTGAACACAGGGACTGCAGGACTGAAAGACATTCAGTTTTAACTTTCGGTGAACGAACATTGGTCTCTTTCAGCAGTATGTGTGGTTCAACATCGGCAGCGTGGACACGTTTGAGAGGAATCTGGAGACGGTTCAGTATGAGCTCGGCATTGAGCGAGAGAACAGACTGCCGGTGGTTTATTCCTCCGAGAGTGACGGGTGAGAAGTTGTCTCCTTCAGCACTGGTTCATACGTTCTGGTTTCCTCTCTAATCCGTTCTTCCTCCACAGCACCTTCATCCTGAACATGCTACCCGTGGCGCTCATTTTAGGCTTCATACTGTTTACGAGGTGGCGTGGCCAGGGGGGGGGCGGCCGTCCCGGCCGCGGAATAGGCGGGCTGTTCAGCGTCAGCGAGACGACAGCAAAGATCCTAAAAGACGAGATCGATGTAAAGTTCAAAGATGTGGCGGGCTGCGAGGAGGCCAAGCTGGAGATCATGGAGTTCGTCAACTTCCTGAAGAACCCCAAACAGTACGAGGACCTCGGGGCCAAGATCCCCAAGGTGAGGAGGGGGGGGGATGTGGGATGCGGGGGGGGATGTGGGGTGAGGGGGTGGAGCGGGCGGAGACCTAAGGTGAGTGGATGATCTTGTACATGTGTCTAGGGCGCCATCTTGACCGGTCCTCCGGGAACAGGAAAGACTCTACTCGCCAAAGCGACAGCCGGTGAGGCCGATGTGCCGTTTATCACCGTCAACGGCTCTGAGTTCTTGGAGATGTTCGTGGGTGTCGGCCCTGCCAGGGTGAGAAACACACACACACTCACACACACACACACAGGAAGCTATATCTGCTGACTTCCTGTCTCTGGTTTAAATTTGTCATTTATATTTTTTATATATATATATATATATATATATATATATATATATATATATATATATATATATATATATATATAAAGTCGATGTATTCATTGAGTTCAATTTCACTTTTAGACTTTTTTAGTTTTTCTTTATTATCCTCTGTTGGAGGTTAACGGACACAGAAAGAATGGAATGAGTCTCTGGTGAGTCTGATGAGTCTCTGATGAGTCTCTGGTGAGTCTGATGAGTTTCTGGTGAGTCTGGTGAGTCTCTGGTGAGTCTGATGAGGTCTGGTGAGTCTCTGGTGAGTCTCTGGTGAGTCTGATGAGTCTCTGATGAGTCTCTGGTGAGTCTCTGGTGAGTCTGATGAGTTCTGGTGAGTCTGATGAGTCTCTGATGAGTCTCTGGTGAGTCTGATGTGAGTCTTTGATGAGTCTGATGAGTCTCTGGTGTGTTTACAGTCGGAGACTCTGATTCTGTAGGAGTCACCAGCTCTGTGAAGGATTCTGAAACACTTTGAGCTGCTGGGGTCAGAGCAGAAGTGTGACTCTGATGTCACTTCCTGTGCAGGTCAGAGATCTGTTCGTCATGGCGAGGAAGAATGCTCCCTGCATCCTCTTCATTGATGAGATTGATGCCGTCGGGCGGAAACGAGGACGGGGAAACTTTGGAGGGCAGAGCGAACAGGAGAACACGCTAAACCAGCTGCTGGTGGAGATGGACGGTGGGTGGAGACGGGAACCGCTGAGGGATGATTAAGGGATTATCGTTCAAATCTAAATTAAGGGATTACCTCTAAAGGTTTATTAACCCGTTAACCCCCTTAATGACATAATTGTTATCATTGATGGTGCATGGCTGGGATTTTAAGGTGAACAAGGATCAGTGACAGGAGGTCTCACTCCTCTGTGTTTCAGGGTTCAACACGGCCTCCAACGTTGTGGTTCTAGCTGGTACCAACAGACCAGACATCCTGGACCCGGCGCTGATGAGACCCGGGCGCTTTGACAGACAGATCTATATCGGTGAGCAGAAGAGATCACATGATAATAATACATACATAGTAATAATAATATTTATGTTTTAGGGTTGTTCGTCCAATTGTCGTAAACACGATCTCTGAAACTGAACTGATCACATTTTAGGGGTCAAAGGTCACTGTGACCTCCCAACACATGTCTTTTCACACACTAATTACAACAACAGGATGAAGTGAGGACAGTTTGGCTCGTTTGGTTGAGCACAAATTCAATCATACAAATCTTTGAAAAAACCTTTAACTTCTGTCACGTGATGAATACAGTTTCTTTATTAAACGACTGCTTCAGAAGCCTTCAGCTGCTCCTCTCCTCCACCCTGCGAGACACATGGAGCTCATCATTCCTCCAAAATCAAAGTGTGCTCGACAAACAGCCGCTGATCTTTGTCCGGTTCCACCGCAGGGTGCGTCTCGCCTCGCAGGGCTCAGTTTCCTCTGCAGACCAGCCCCTCAGTGTCGGCGGGACGAACAGCTGATCGTGGATGTCGTTGAATCCTTTCAGCTGCATAGCGTAGTTCTCCCGCTGATTTCTGTTTAGAAACGGCATGTTTGTGCAGGACGTCCCGTGACGCTGGTGACGATTCTCTCCGACCAACCAGAGGTCTGCAGGGTTTCAGTCTTGGCTCAGGTTCCACACAGAGCACCAGGTGCTGCTGTTGGAAAACAAAAAAGAGTTGAAACATGTCATCAAGTGTGAGCCGGCGCTGAACTGACGACGCGTCTCAGGAGAACGTGCAGATACACATCTCTGAACTGTGCTGTGTGTCTCAGGTCCTCCGGATATTAAAGGTCGAGCCTCCATCTTTAAAGTGCACCTGCGTCCTCTGAAGCTGGCGATGGACCTGGACAGAGACACTCTGTCTAAGAAGATGGCCGCCCTCACACCTGGATTCTCAGGTAAACACACGGGAGATTTGATTGAAATAAAATCAGCTGGAACCTGTGGCCGCTTCACTCCCTGCTTTCCATCTGTCAGGTGCCGACATTGCTAACGTCTGTAACGAGGCGGCTCTGATTGCCGCTCGCCACCTGTCAGACGCCATCAACCAGAAGCACTTTGAACAAGCCATTGAGCGAGTGATAGGAGGTGAGGGACATGTGGAGTCATGATATGGTTATTGGATGTTAAACATATTAAACACGGTGAGAGCGTCAGGTCTGTGTCTGTCACTTCTTCTGGGTGTTCTCACCGCAGGTCTGGAGAAGAGGACTCAGGTCCTGCAGCCGGAGGAGAAGAAGACGGTGGCGTATCACGAGGCCGGTCACGCCGTGGCCGGATGGTTCCTGGAGCACGCCGACCCTCTTCTAAAGGTATCACTTCCTGTTGTTGTGCTGTGTGTCAGTGTCTCCACACTCCCCCTCCCTACAGCGCAGAGCCGTGTCAGCGCTCTCATGCTGTGGTTGTGTGCAGGTGTCCATCATCCCCCGAGGGAAGGGTCTGGGCTACGCTCAGTATCTGCCCCGAGAGCAGTACCTGTACTCCACCGAGCAGCTGCTGGACCGCATGTGCATGACTCTGGGAGGCCGGGTGTCCGAGGAAATCTTCTTCGGACGCATCACCACCGGAGCTCAGGACGACCTTCGCAAGGTCACACAGAGCGCCTACGCACAGGTCAGAGGTCACCGCAGTTAGGAATCAGACTCTTCAGGTCTCTATTCCTGCAGTCATAATAATCACACTATTTCTCTAACTTATCCAACTTTCTGATGAACACATTTTCAGATTCAGTCTGATTTCTCACTTCCTCTGATGTCCCTTCAGAATAAAGGTCCAGAAATAAGACTTTTCTGTCTGTACAGGCAGCAGACTGCAGATCTCAGGTCTCCTGTAGCTCAAACGGGATAATGAACACTTTGAACTCAGTGATTCCATGGCAACATTATACTTCCTGTTTACATCCCCCAGTGCATTGTGGGGAACGCATAGATGCGTCTTTCCTGCCTGCAGTTGTGTAATGAAGTGCTTGTGATTTCTGCTGCAGATTGTTCAGTTTGGGATGAACACGAAGGTGGGTCAGGTCTCCTTCGACCTCCCCCGGCAGGGCGAGATGGTTCTGGAGAAGCCGTACAGTGAGGCCACGGCTCGCCTCATCGACACTGAAGTCCGGATCCTCATCAGCGAGGCTCACCAGAGAACGCACGCTCTGCTGAGCGACAAGAAGGCCGAGGTGGAGAAGGTACATTCAGGATTTAGCTCAGACAGAGTTCAGCTGAAGTCCTGAGGACATTTCCCTAAAGTTCTCATCCTTATTTTGCGTTTTTATAGTAAGTCCTTAAAGTCATCATTAGCACTTTACAGAAGATTCTTAAGGATCTGTGAACACATGCAGAACTAAGATGTTCTCATAGGAACTTCCTGCGTCAGACGCTTCTAGAGATTCTCGACTCTTTCCCTCGCGAGCTGCGCGGTTCACAGCAGGAAAACACCGACACATGTTTTCTTCAAACCAGATAATGTGCTGCAGTTTCGATGTCTTTATATGTAGAACATGTGACAGACATGAAATGAATGTGAATAGTTACTGTTACTGTTACCTTTTTTTCTAGACTTTGATTGTGAAATCATCAGGACAGTGTTGTGACAGTTTATTTTCTTATTTCTTGTTGGTAGTTTGAAATTTATTTTTGGTGTTCCCTCTTCTCATCAGCAGTGTGGGCTTTTCTTCTCTGATCTTCAGACGTTATTGTTTTTAACTTTACATAATAACAAAGTCTTTTGTTGGTGTTGCTGTAGAATATTAACGTATTTCAGCTGGTTTTACTTCAGGGATCAGTTTTAAAGTCCTTCAGAGGCCCCAGGCCGTGGAGGGGCAGCTCACTGACTGTTCCTGTGTTGTTCCTGCAGGTGGCGCTGCGGCTGCTGGAGACGGAGGTGCTGGATAAGAGCGACATGGTGGAGCTGCTCGGCAAACGTCCATTCGCAGAGAAGTCGACTTACGAGGACTTTGTGGAGGGAACCGGCGGTGTGGACGAGGACACGTCGCTGCCGGAGGGCCTGAAGGACTGGAACAAGGAGAGGAGGCTGAAGGAGGAGAGTCCGGACGAGCAGGTGGCCCGCCAGATCTCCGGAGGAATGCCTTTCTAGAAGCTTCTGATGCAGAACATGTGAGCTGGGTAAACCTCACTCCTCCGGCTCCGATGTTCAGTCTGTGGAGACGCTGACGAATCTGCAGAACGATTTCCATGTGTAAAGAGTTTCCTGTGTGACGTGTACAGTTAGTGTGTGTGAATAAATGACATGAAGCCTGTGACACAGATCTGATGGTGATAATGAAACAACACATTAGACTTTAACACTTTATACAGTTTATACTGACGCTGGTAAAATGTTCGTACTTCTGCACTGAAACCTGTCGACAGTCGTCGTATTCTTCTACAGTTCAAAGACAAACTGCCACTTTCTTGACTTGCAGATGATGTTTAAACGTCCGAAAATGATCCGTGTTCGCCTGCAGCGGTTTGTCTCTCAGAAACACTGTTTTACATATTCCAATATACATCGCAGAACAACTCCTCAACCTGCTGCAGCCGTTTTAAAACTGAACAAAGATGAGCAGCTCCATGTTAATGTGTAATAAAATGAATAACGTGTGTCAAATGTTTTAATGAAAATGCCATATCAACCATTCAAAGAGTGAGTTAAAAAAGTTTCCATCAGAATAAACTATATTTATATCATATATATTATATATATATATATATACTATACATATACATAATATATTACATATATTATACATATATATATATATATTTATATATATATATATATTATATATAATATATATAAAGAAATATATATATATATATTATATAGATTTATTATATATATTTATACTATAATTATATATATATATTTTTATTATATATCTCTTCTATATAATATTAGCTCTATCGTTATATATATTATATTATATATTTTATATCTTAATATATCTATTATTATATATATAACATATATATCTATTTATATATATGTATTGTCTATATATATTTTAAAATAAATACATTTATATTTATATGTATATATTAAAAAAATATATCTATACTTTTATGTGGAAGCCTTGGCTCACAGAGGATGTGACGTATGGCGGAAGTGCTGCTGAGACAAACATCAGAAATATAAATATATATACAACATGTGTTTTTAGTTCCAGTTCAGAGCGGGGGGGCGGAGAGCAGCTGCTGCATGGCGGTCACAGTTTGTGCGGTATGACGCTGTGCGGACATGCTAAGCTAATGCTAACTGACGTAAACATAGGCTGATCAATGGAAGTGATCAGGTACAACGATTATCATTATCATCACGTGGATTGATCAGAAACAGCGATTATTTGATTGTTATTGATGATGTATGATCCAATTCCAAATTCCTTGTATGTGAAAACCTGCTTGGCAATAAACCAAATTCTGATTCTGAAATAAATGGATTCATATTTCGCAATTTCCCGTGTTGTGTGAAGCGGAACATCGAACACACTGCTCTCTTCACAGCCATTGGATGAAAGCAAATTTATAAAAATTGCCCTGCAGTGGTCTCCACATGTGTGATGGCTGGCTGTAGTCTGTTCTGCTCTCACAGTTTCTTCTTTGATAATAATAATAATATCTTTTATTTATAGAGCGCTTTTCACTTTAACCACACAACATAACACATTACAAGCAGTTCTAAAAAGAAAGGTTTGGATGGACAGGTTGCTCGGATGTGTTTGGGGACAGAGCTCCAGAGGGAGAGGCCTGGTCGCCCCAGGTCTGGTGCTCGGTCCTGAGGGGTGGAGGTTGGCTTTAGAGGAGTGTGGTGGTGGAGCAGGGCAGTGGGGTGGGAGGGGTCTGGATGTGGCGGTGAGAGAGGAGAAGGGCTTTAAAATGGATCCATTGTGGGAGCCGGCGTTGGTTCTGGAGGACAGGGGTGTTAGTGACGAGCTCTGGATGATGAGCCATAATCTATGCTAAAGGAAGTTTTGGAGACCTGATTGACCTGGTGTTCGAAGGAGAGGTTTGACTGACTCTTGACAGAGTACAGTTATCCATGAGGCAGGAGTTGTGAGTGTTTTTTGGACAAATGACGATCATTTAGATTTATCACAGTTGAGTTTAAGCTAGGCTTTGATCCAGGATTTAGTTTCAGTGAGGCAGCTGGTTAGAGTGAGTTACTCTGGTGGTGGATTTACTGAAAATATAGAGCTGGACGTCATCGACATTGCAGTGGACAAAGTTACCAAGGAGGAGAAGGTTGAGGGTGAACAGGAGGGGACCAAACACCGAACCCTGGGGGATGCCTTGGGACAGGGGTGCGGGGGAGGAGGTGTTAAAGTTGATGAACTTTGTCTGTTTGTGAGGTATGACCTTAGCCAGGAGATGGCAGTGCCGGTGATGTTGAGGGAGGATTCATGGCGGGAGAGAAGAATGCTGTGGTTAATGGAGTCGAAGCAGCAGTGAGGTCAAGGACGAGATGCTGAGGAGTCCAGCGGAGAGGAGGAGGTCGCCGGTGACTTTGAGGAGGGCTGTGCTGTGAGAACACGGCCCAGTATTTTTGACAGAAAGGGGAAATTGGCGCTATGTGCGGAAATTACCCACAATGTCAGGATCGAGTCAAGGAGGAGTTGATGGTGTCTGTGAAGAGTGCGGAGATGGGATCCAGAACACAGGTGGAGCTTTTCATCCCGACTGTGACAGATCTGTAGGTCTGTCAGTTTGAGAAGTCTGCTAATTGTGGAAAAGAGAGCCAGGGGGTTGGAAGAGCCGGCGTGGATGAGGTGTGAGCAGTCGCTGAGAGTGTCTTTGTATTGTTGAAGGTAGTCTGCGTAGGCCTAGAGATGCATGAGATGAGATTTAATTTTATGGAGTTCAGGAGTAAACAAGGTAGATAATGGCAGTGACCAAGAGAGTGGGACCAGAGAGTTTGAAGGAAATGTGTCAGGAAGGAAAATGGTGGTTGTGTTAATGTCCTTCCTGTTAACAGCACCACCTCCCCGCCCCTCAAGATTTCTACAAGTATGTGAATCCTGTGGGTGTGGTCTGGGCTAGTGAGAAATAGTCTTGAGGTTTGTGCCTGTTTTCAGATTATAATCAGTAATTAATTAATTCATAGTGAAGCTTTTATTGTTGAGTGAACAAGTGTTGAGCAAAGCCAGTTTCAGGTGACGTTGCTCTGTGATAGGCTGAGAGGACTGAAGAAGGGGGTGGAGATTAGAAGGATTCATCTGTTGTTTGTTGGTGCAGATGGTTGTTAAGGTTGAAGATCTAAAGGCAGGATTAGCATTAACAGAGAGCCAAGTGTCCTGGGAAGGAGATGCGACCCCAGGAGTATCCACCAGGGAATCCACACCATAACCGTGCATCACACCGACAGTCTGGTGAGGAGCAGAGGTAGCCTGGAGAGGCTACAGGCCGGTTAGCCTTACCATCCTGCTCAGAGAACGAAGGTAAACCAGATGGTGGCTAGCAAAGAAGTCCAACTAGAGCCCTTCAGGGCTGACCCCACCGGGACGGAAAGACCCGGCTGGACGAGCAGGTGGGCTCGTGTTGGCTCGTGATGTAACAGGCAAATACTGAAAGATTGACAACTCAGGTAGCAGGACGACGGTGAGCCGAGTCAGCAAGAGAGGCAAGTGCTTTGCAGGTAAAACTATGAGCTGATCTGGAGACGTTAATTCAATAAAGTGTTTGTCTGGGTCGGACATATAGTTGGCAGGTTTCCGCAGATACAAAGAACAACTTTATCAGCCAGGTGATTAAACGTTAGAACTTTTATTTTTGGATGATGATTAAAGGTTTCTTCATCACACATATATAGGGCAATATAGAGTCCTGCAATATCTGTGGAAAGAGCACCGTCATGGCAGGAAGTCGAATGAATTCAGAATGTATCTCTGCAGTTTAACAGATATAATGCCATAAATATTTAAGAAACACAATTTGGATTTTTTTGATAATTTCTTTTGACATTTGTGACACGACCCACGACCAAATGTTCATCACAGCACAAAACCACATGCCATGCCATATATTAAACAGAGATTTTTCCTCATTAACAGCAGTGAAACACCCACTAGACAATAGCCACATTTAAATCATGCATAACTTCTGGATTGTAGCTTATTGTGTTTGTGTTGGTACGTGAGCAAACGTTTGTTTCATTAGTTATGGTGGAAGAACAGCTCTTACAATATTCGCACATTTAAAATGAAAATCCCGGCTCTGCTGCTCGTCGTGCAGGTCAGGAGGCCCAGTAACATCGGCCAGGCTCAGCCCATCATCGACCAGCTAGCGGAGGAAGTGCAGACCTTTAACAGGATCTACGTGGCGTCTGTCCACCCCGACCTGTCCGACGAGGACATCCAGAGCGTCTTCGAGGCCTTTGGAAAGATCAAGTCCTTCATGTTGGCGTGAGAGCCGAGCACCGGACGCTACAGAGGCTATGGCTTCATCAGTGAGCATTTATCACCACGAGGCTAATGTTGGAGCAACCCTGCAGAATGTGAGCGGACGGGTCAGCAGGACAGACGGGAGACGGGGATCTCAGTGTCCCGGCTCAAAGAAGGGACATGATGGTTGTAGCATGATGAACATCGTCTGTAAACTCTGTCTCCAGAGTACGAGAGGGCTCAGGACGCCGTCGCCTCCATGAAGGCTCAAGGATTTCTGATTCTGATTCTGAAACACCTGTTTCAGAATCAGAATCAGAAATCCTTTATTAGTCCCACAACGGGGAAATGTACCTTGTTACAGCAAAAGAACAAGAAAGTAAAGTGGCGAATACACAATAATAAAAAAAATAAAACATTTAGTAAAAGTACAGAGTCGTAAAAGTACATTTTGCACATGACAGTGACAATTGCAGAAGTTATAAAAAATCGAGTCAGAGAAGGTCTTCAGGAGCCTGCACTCCAGAAGACCTCAGTCTCCTCAGCTGCTCTGTCCCTTCTTAAACAGAGCAGCTGTTATCTGACCAGTTTACTGTTCAGGTGAATACGTTCACTGGTGTTAGGAGCAATGATGTCGCCTCCTGAAGTCCACCACCAGCTCTCTAGCCTTCCCTGCGTTGAGCAGGAGGTGGTTCCTCTGGCACCGGAGGGCAAAGTCCTGTGTCAGCTCTCTGTACTCCTTGGGGTCCCCGCCGCTGCCAAGATCACTGCTCAGGTAACTCGTGAAGCTCCGCACACAAACCACACACAGTAATGACTACAAGTACTGCAGTATTTCATATTATTTACACATTTTTACATATGTTTTACACAATATTTCATGTTTTATACATTTATAAAAATATTTTACACTGTATTTAATATCATTTCTACAGTACTTAATATATGTTACACTGTACTTGAATACCAATACCGTGGTACCAGAGCACCCTAGGCCAAAGGTCAATGATCGATTTTGTAATCGTATCATCTGATCTGAGGCCGCATGTTTTGGACACTCGGGTGAAGAGAGGGGCGGAGCTTTCGACTGATCACCATCTGGTGGTGAGTTGGATCAAGGGGTGGGGGAAGACTCTGGACAGACCTGGTAAACCCAAACGGGTAGTGCGGGTGAACTGGGAACGTCTGGAGGAAGCCCCTGTCCTGGGGATCTTCAACTCACACCTTCGGCGGAGCTTTTCAGACATCCCTGTGGAGGTTGGGGGCATTGAACCTGAGTGGGCGATGTTCAAAACCTCTATTGCTGAAGCTGCAGTGATGAGCTGTGGTCTCAAGGTCAAAGGGGCGGTAACCCTCGAACACCGTGGTGGACCCCGGTGGTCAGGGAAGCTGTCCGACTGAAGAAGGAGTCCTTCCGGGTTATGTTATCCGGGAGGACTTCGGAAACAGTTGCAGGGTACCGAAGGACTAGAAGGCCGGCAGCCTCTGCCGTGTCAGAGGCAAAGCAGCGGGTGTGAGAGAAATTCGGAGAAGCTATGGAGAAGGACTTTCGGTCGGCACCAAAGTGCTTCTGGAAAACCATCCGGCACCTCAGGAGGGGGAAGCGAGGAACCATCCAAGCTGTGTACAGCAAGGGTGGGACCCTGCTGACTTTGACTGAGAAGGTTATCGGCCGGTGGAAGGAGCACTTTGAGGAAGCCGCAGGGGTTGATGAGATCCGTCCAGAAATGCTGAAGGCTTTGGGTGTTGAGGGGCTGTCTTGGTTGACACGCCTCGTCAACATTGCGTGGAAGTCTGGGACAGTGCCTAGGGGTTGGCAGACCGGGGTGGTGGTTCCCCTATTTAAAAAGGGGGACCAGAGAGTGTGTGCCAACTACAGGGGTATCACACTTCTCAGCCTCCCTGGTAAAGTCTACTCCAAGGTACTGGAAAGGAGGGTTCGGCCGGTAGTCGAACCTCTGATTGAAGAGGGACAATGCGGATTCCGTCCTGGTCGTGGAACAACAGACCAACTCTTTACTCTTGCAAGGATCCTGGAGGGGGCCTGGGAGTACGCCCATCCGGTCTACATGTGTTTTGTGGATCTGGAGAAGGCGTATGACCGGGTCCCCCGGGTGATACTGTGGGAGGTGCTGCGGGAGTATGGGGTGAGGGGGTCACTTCTGAGGGCCATCCAATCCCTGTACGCCCAAAGCGAGAGTTGTGTACTTGGCAGTAAGTCGGACTCGTTCCCAGTAAATGTTTGCCTCCGCCAGGGCTGCTCTTTATCACCAATCCTGTTCATGATTTTCATGGATAGGATATCGAGGCGTAGTCATGGAGGAGAGGGGTTGCAGTTCGGTGACTTGAGGATCTCATCGCTGCTCTTTGCAGATGATGTGGTCCTTATGGCATCATTGGTTTGTGACCTTCAACAGTCACTGGATCAGTTCACAGCCGAGTGTGAAGCTGTCACGTGTTCCACCCACTATTAGTTTGTTTTCACCTTGTCAGTAATTCTCTTATCATTTCAGATCCTGGTTCATCCTCACTGCCTGCAATCAACTTATTCCCCTCACCTGGTTTCCACAGCCCATCTCCTCACCTGCTTCTCATTCTCTCATTAGCCCTCTCAGAGGATATATACCAGTTCTCTCCCACTTGTTCCCTGCCAGATTGTCTTGTGTTTTCCTGCCAAGCTCTCCAGCGATCGTCTAGTTTACCTGTTTAGTTTTCCTGACCTGCCCGTTTTGACCCTGCCTGCCTGTTTCTGGACTCCGATTCTTCTGCCTGCTCCTTACTGGATTTGTTTGCCTTTTGGACTGATTTACCGGTATTTGACCCTGCCTGGATTACTGAGTAAACTGAACTATATTATATTCTGCCTGTCTCTGTGTCGTCCTTTTGGGTTCAGTTCTGTCGGTTCCAGCGAACCTTACAGAAGCGGTTGGGATGAGGATCAGCACCTCAAAATCTGCTCCTTTACGTTGAAAGGAGCCAGTTGAGGTGGTTCGGGCATCTAGTAAGGATGCCACCTGGGCGCCTCCCTAGGGAGGTGTTCCAGGCACGTCCAGCTGGGAGGAGACCCCGGGGAAGACCCAGGACTCGGTGGAGAGATTATATCTCCTCACTGGCCTGGGAACGCCTCAGGATCCCCCAGTCGGAGCTGGAGGATGTGGCCTGGAGAACGGAAGATTGGAGTTCCTTACTGGAGCTGCTGCCCCAGTGACCCGATCCCGGACAAGTGGTAGACGATGGATGGATGGATGGATGTACTTGAATATATTTAGTTGTGTGGTGCGTTCAGGAGTCGGTGGGAGTGTCGGTGCTTGGAGCTCTGGCTGCACTTCCTGTGGGAGTCATGGCTGCTCAGGCTCCAGGTATCATCACAGGTAAGATCACATAACAGATCTCCTGCCTGCAGAGAGATACCTGTACACACGCACGCACACACGCATGCATGCATGCACGCACACGCACACACACACACACACACACACACACACACACACACACACACATGCACACACTTTAACTAGCTGAATAGATCGTGTGCATATGACGTCACGCTTATGTCCCAATCCGTAAATCAGCCATGTTGGATGATATACACAACCAAGTCTGCGGCCGTACACGTGGGAGTTGCTGCAATGCTTCGTAATTTTCTTTGTATTTAAACGTCTAAGATTGAAAGAAATATGTAAATGTATGTAATGTATAATTGTGATAATAACGCCACTCGTGACCCAGAGAAACGGTTCTTTAGATTTCCTACATCATCAAAAACAACGATCCACAAAAGAGGGATGAGTTGCTGTCTACCGAATGCCGTACGCTGGTTTAGCAACATAACTCGTGAGGACTTAACAGAAGAAAAAGCACAATTCACCTGTGTATGTGGCGTCCACTTTATATCTGGTAAGAGCTCATGCTAAAGCTATGTTTTCAATGTTTACGTTAAACATTTGTGCTTATGATATACCCGAACACTGTAAGACCTTACTTCTCCAAATCAAATCAAAAATCAAATCAAATTTATTTGTATAGCCCAATATCACAAATTATACATTTGTCTCAGTGTGCTTTACAGACTGTACAGGTTACGACATCCTCTGTCCTCAGACCCTCGCATCGCACAAGGAAAAACTTCCTAAAAGAAACCCCAAAATTAAAGGGGGAAAAAATGGAAGAAACCTCAGGGAGAGCAACTGAGGATGGATCCCTCTCCCAGGACGGACAGACGTGCAATAGATGTCGTGTGTACAGGATAAACAACATAGTACAAATACAACATTTGACAGAAATTATGTTGTGTTGAAAAAAAAAAGAAATAGAAAGTATGGATGAATCCAGGAAAATGTCAACAAGGCTTCCCGGTGTCCAGCAGGACCAGGTCAGCAGGCGCTGTCACGATTCATGATCCTGACGCAAAACTTATTAGTGGCAACCTGCCACATGAGAGACAGACACTCCGGGGATGATACCCCGGATGGTAAGTTAGTAACAAACATTTACATAAATGCATACAGGTAGAGAGGGAGAAGAAGAGAGAGGGAGGGGAGGAGAGAGGAAGAGAAGGAAGAGAGCAGGGAGGTGTTCCCCGGCAGTCTAAGCCTATAGCAGCATAACTAGGGGCTGATCCAGGGCAAACCTGAGCCAGCCCTAACTATAAGCTTTATCAAAAAGGAAAGTCTTTAGCCTACTCTTAAATGTGGAGAGTGTGTCTGCCTCCCGAACACAAACTGGAAGCTGGTTCCACTGGAGAGGAGCTTGATAGCTGAAGGCTCTGGCTCCCATTGTACTCTTAGAGACTCTAGGAACCACAAGTAACCGTGCAGTCTGGGAGCGTAATGCTCTAGTTGGTTTATAAGGTACTATGAGATCTTTAAGATATGCTGGAGCCTGACCATTAATTGATTTGTAAGTCAGGAGAAGGATTTTGAATTCTATTCTGTATTTTACCGGGAGCCAGTGCAGTGCAGCTAATACAGGAGTAATATGATCCCGTTTCCTTGTTCTAGTCAATACACGTGCCGCTGCATTTTGGATCAACTGAAGAGTCTTAAGCGACTTTTTGGGACAACCTGATAACAATGAGTTGCAGTAATCCAGCCTTGAAGTAACAAATGCATGGACTAGTTTTTCTGCATCATTTTGAGACAGGATGTTATTTTTGCAATGTTACGTAGATGAAAGAAGGCAGTCCTTGAGATTTGTTTTATGTGGGAGTTAAACGACAGATCTTGATCAAAGATGACGCCAAGATTCCTTACAGTGGTGCTGGAGGCCAAGTTAATGCCGTCCAGATCTTCTATGTCATTAGAAAATGCGTTTCGGAGGCGTTTAGGGCCAAATATAATAACTTCAGTTTTGTCTGTGTTTAACATCAAGAAGTTGCTAGACATCCAAGTTTGTATGTCCTTAAGGCTTGAAGTTTAGCCAATTGATTGGTTTCATCTGGTTTAATTGATAGATATAATTGGGTATCATCTGCATAACAATGAAAGTTTATAGAGTGGTTCCTTATAATATTGCCCAAAGGAAGCATATATAAGGTGAATAGAATTGGTCCAAGTACAGAACCCTGCGGAACTCCAAGACTGACTTTGGCTGTCATGGAGGATTTATCGTTAACAAGTACAAATTGAGATCGCTCAGATAAATAGGACTTAAACCAGCTTAGTGCGGTTCCTTTTATGCCAACACAATGTTCCAGTCTCTGTAGTAGAATGTCATGATCAACAGTGTGGAAAGCAGCACTGAGGTCTAACAAGACAAGAACAGAGACAAGTCCTTTGTCTGATGCCAATAGAAGGTCATTGGTCACTTCCACCAGTGCCGTCTCTGTGCTATGATGAACTCTAAATCCAGATTGAAAAACCTCAAATAAACTATTATTATGTAAAAAGTCACACAACTGTTTTGCGACTGCTTTCTCGAGGATCTTAGCGAGAAAGGGAAGGTTAGATATTGGCCTATACCTCTGGATCAAGACCAGGCTTTTTAAGAAGTGGTTTTATTACAGCTACTTTAAAGGATTTTGGTACGTAGCCAGATAATAGAGACAGGTTGATCATATTTAATAACGAGGTGTTGATTAAGGGTAAAACTTCTTTAAACAGTTTAGTTGGAATTGGGTCTAAAAGACACATCGCTGACTGGTAAATAAGACACTTTCTTTACATGTGATGGCATTTGCTCTTTTCTTCTGTGCATGTTTTTGTTTTGCTTATTCTTGAGACTACTTCACTTGCGAAAAGCAAAGCACCAATGTGAGAACATGCTTCGCTTACTCCAGCCATACAATCACAGTGTGCGAGGATAACATCGCCGCTCTTCTCACTTACAAACCACGGCTTGAGCGGTGTATCTCGAGCTCTTTGTGAGTGATTTACACGGGCATAGACGAGCACCCTGTCATCTTTCACTGGTTTGGTAAGAAGACTACCAACCCAGCCAGAAACAAAGAAATTATAAGCATCTAAGCTTTTGTATGCCTTTATTTGTGCGTTGGTTTCCCACGACGTTTGTAGCACAAGGTAGTTCACAATATCCGGATATTCAATCGGCAGTAATGAATCCAAACCCTCAATATAATCCGACGGCTTTAGTGTGCACGGGTCACGGCCGCAAATTTGGACTTTTTCTCTGAATCCTGCCCTTGCAGAGGACTCCAGAGAGTCAAAATACTTTGAAGAAGACGGGAATTGTATTGTTGTTCGCTTTAGACGCCATTGTTGATTTGTTTTCCAACCAACATGGCGTAGCATGCATACGTCACACAGTTTTGTCACATGTTTGCATACTACCTATACTGCAGATTCATGATGACAGTGATCGTCCTATCAGCTTGTTTTTAACTCCACCCGCCTCCTGCTGGGCGGTGCAGGTGTGTGCAGGTGTGTGTTCTGACGTGCTGTCCTTCCTGCTTCCTGCCAGTTTCAGGTGTGACCTCGCCTCGACCCGGCCTGCCTCAGGTGGGTGTGGGAGCCGCGGTGCTATAAAACATGCAGATATTACGTTTGTTACGATTGTAACTTAAGTTAAAACATTAAATTGGGAACCCAGTCTCAGTTTTAATAGCTTTTATTTATTTATTTTATTGTCCTGAAACATTGAACATTATAATTTATGAGATTGATTATAAAATACTTATCCTCATATATTGTCTTCTACCTTAAAAAGCCCCCCAAATTTTTTCTAGTAGGATTTCAAAATTACAGATACTATTTTTTTAAAAGATAAATTATTGTCACAACTTAAACTTAAATTATTATTATTTTGAATTGAACAAAAAAGGACCTAGGGAGAATTAGTTTGTACATTACTTCAGCCAAGTTTTACATTCATAAAATGAAATGAAAAATACCATCTTACATATATTTTAAACAAACAGACATAAGCATATATCTTAAAACAATATCACATTTAAAAACCCTTAATAAAAAATATTCTGTATAATTTATATATAATATAGGACATGGTATACCTGTAAAAGTCTAAGTAAACCTCTTATGTGTGTTCATGTTCATTTTATTTATTCATGTATACTTGTCATTTTGTTTCTTCTCTCGAAATGTTTCTTCATTCTTTGAATGAAAGAAAACCTCAACATACTGTAGGTGTGGTGTTTTATTATGAAGGCTCAAAGCGCGATAAACTGTTTGACAGCAGACTTTTACTATGAAGGCGGTGGCTGGATGTCTCTCAGTGTACGGCGGCTCGCAGGGCTCAGTCCGTGCCGCTCCGCCGCTCGTGCTGCTGCTGACGATGGGAGACGTTCTGTGTGAAGAGCTCGAGGATTTAGTTCACTTCTCCGTCAGCGACCTGCCGGCACGAGGCTATGTCGTCATGGAGGAGATTCGACGTCAGGGGAAACTCTGTGACGTCACGCTCAAGGTAAAACTGACGACAAGCGAGTGGCTGAAGTTAGCCTGCTAGCTGCTAACAGTGTATATGCTAACAACATGCTAACAGAAGCTAACAGTGGATTATTAAAGCGCCACAGACTGTTAGCATCATTAAAGGTAACCCTTGACCTTTCAACTGCTGCCGGTTGGCTGTCCGGTTGTCATGGGGATCAAGAGGGGCGGCTACAGGTGTTTCCGAGCGGCTCTACTTTCTGTCTATGCAGCGGAGGGATACATAAGACACTGACAGTCAACCTGACAGGTTAACTTCATGTGAAGTACTCAAGATATCTTACTGCAGTATAAGTACTGACAGCACAATGTAAATACTGTACTGCAGTATAAGTACTGACAGCACAATGTAAATACTGTACTGCAGTATAAGTACTGACAGCACAATGTAAATACTGTACTGCAGTATAAGTACGTACAACACTGTAAATACTGTACTGCAGTATAAGTACTTAAAACACTGTAAATACTGTACTGCAGTATAAGTACGTACAACACTGTAAATAGTGTACTGCAGTATAGGTACTTAAAACACTGTAAATACTGTACTGCAGTATAAGTACGTACAACACTGTAAATACTGTACTGCAGTATAAGTACTTAAAACACTGTAAATACTGTACTGCAGTATAAGTACGTACAACACTGTAAATACTGTACTGCAGTATAAGTACTTAAAACACTGTAAATACTGTACTGCAGTATAAGTACGTACAACACTGTAAATACTGTACTGCAGTATAAGTACGTACAACACTGTAAATACTGTACTGCAGTATAAGTACTTAAAACACTGTAAATACTTTACTGCAGTATAAATACTTACAACACTGTAAATACTGTACTGCAGTATAAGTACTTACAACACTGTAAATACTCTCGGCAGTATAAGTACGTACAACACTGTAAATACTGTACTGCAGTATAATTACGTACAACTCTGTAAATACTGTACTGCAGTATAAGTACTTAAAACACTGTAAATACTGTACTGCAGTATAAGTACTGACAACACTGTAAATACTGTACTGCAGTATAAGTACTTAAAACACTGTAAATACTCTACTGCAGTATAAGTACGTACAACACTGTAAATACTGTACTGCAGTATAAGTACTTAAAACACTGTAAATACTGTACTGCAGTATAAGTACTGACAGCACAATGTAAATACTGTACTGCAGAATAAGTACTTACAACACTGTAAATACTCTCGGCAGTATAAGTACTGACAACACTGTAAATACTGTACAGCAGTATAAATACGTACAACACTGTAAATACTGTACTACAGCTATAAGTACTGACAACACTGTAAATACTGTACAGCAGTATAAGTACGTACAACACTGTAAATACTGTACTGCAGTATAAGTACGTACAACACTGTAAATACTGTACTGCAGTATAAGTACTTAAAACACTGTAAATACTGTACTGCAGTATAAGTACTGACAGCACAATGTAAATACTGTACTGCAGAATAAGTACTTACAACACTGTAAATACTCTCGGCAGTATAAGTACTGACAACACTGTAAATACTGTACAGCAGTATAAATACGTACAACACTGTAAATACTGTACTACAGTATAAGTACTGACAACACTGTAAATACTGTACAGCAGTATAAGTACGTACAACACTGTAAATACTGTACTGCAGTATAAGTACTGACAACACTGTAAATACTGTACAGCAGTATAAGTACGTACAACACTGCAAATACTGTACTACAGTATAAGTACTGACAACACTGTAAATACTGTACAGCAGTATAAGTACGTACAACACTGCAAATACTGTACTACAGTATAAGTACGTACAACACTGTAAATACTGTACTGCAGTATAAGTACTTAAAACACTGTAAATACTCTCTGCAGTATAAGTACGTACAACACTAAATACTGTACTGCAGTATAAGTGCGTACAACACTGTGAATACTGTACTGCAGTATAAGTACGTACAACACTGTAAATACTCTCTGCAGTATAATTATGTACAACACTGTAAATACTGTACTGCAGTATAAGTACGTACAACACTGTAAATACTGTACTGCAGTATAAGTACTTAAAACACTGTAAATACTGTACTGCAGTATAAGTACGTACAACACTGTTTATATGCAGTATATTGTATATATGCAGTGTATTGTATATATGCAGTATATTGTATATATGCAGTGTATTGTATATATGCAGTATATTGTCTATATGCAGTGTATTGTATATATGCAGTATATTGTATATATGCAGTGTATTGTATATATGCAGTATATTGTATATATGCAGTGTATTGTATATATGCAGTATATTGTCTATATGCAGTATATTATATTTTGCAGTATATTGTATATATGCAGTATATTATATTTTGCAGTATATTGTATATATGCAGTATATTATATTTTGCAGTATATTGTATATATGCAGTATATTGTCTATATGCAGTATATTGTCTATATGCAGTATATTGTCTATATGCAGTATATTGTATATATGCAGTATATTGTATATATGCAGTATATTGTCTATATGCAGTGTATTGTATATATGCAGTATATTATATTTTGCAGTATATTGTATATATGCAGTATATTGTATATATTGTATATATGCAGTATATTGTATATATTGTATATATGCAGTATATTGTATATATGCAGTATATTGTGTATATTGTATATATGCAGTATATTGTATATATTGTATATATGCAGTATATTGTATATTGTATATATGCAGTATATTGTATATATGCAGTATATTGTATATATGCAGTATATATGCAGTATATTGTATATATTGTATATATGCAGTATATTGTATATATGCAGTATATTGTATATATGCAGTATATTGTATATATTGTATATGCAGTATATTGTATATATTGTATATATGCAGTATATTGTATATATGCAGTATATTGTATATATGCAGTATATATGCAGTATATTGTATATATGCAGTATATTGTATATATTGTATATATGCAGTATATTGTATATATGCAGTATATATTGTATATATTGTATATATGCAGTATATTGTATATATGCAGTATATTGTATATATTGTATATATGCAGTATATTGTATATATTGTATATATGCAGTATATTGTATATATTGTATATATGCAGTATATTGTATATATGCAGTATATTGTATATATGCAGTATATTGTATATATGCAGTATATTGTATATATACAGTATATTGTATATATACAGTATATTGTATATATGCAGTATATTGTATATATGCAGTATATTGTATATATGCAGTATATTGTATATATACAGTATATTGTATATATACAGTATATTGTATATATTGTATATATGCAGTATATTGTATATATGCAGTATATTGTATATATTGTATATATGCAGTATATATCTGTTCTTGTCCTGTCTGCAGGTCGGGGATCATAAGTTCAGCGCTCACCGGATCGTGCTGGCGGCCTCCATTCCGTACTTTCACGCCATGTTCACCAACGACATGGTGGAGTGCAAACAGGACGAGATCCTGATGCAGGGCATGGACCCCAGGTAACACACTCTTTATTACTGCAACACACACTCTTTATTACTGCAACACACACTCTTTATTTCTGTAACACACACTCTTTATTACTGCAACACACACTCTTTATTACTGTAACACACACTCTTTATTTCTGTAACACACACTCTTTATTACTGCAACACACACTCTTTATTACTGTAACATACACTCTTTATTACTGCAACACACACTCTTTATTACTGCAACACACACTCTTTATTACTGTAACACACACTCTTTATTACTGCAACACACACTCTTTGTTACTGTAACACACATGACTATAACACACACTCTTTATTACTGCAACACACACTCTTTATTACTGCAACACACACTCTTTATTACTGTAACACACACTCTGTATTACTGCAACACACACTCTTTATTACTGTAACACACACTCTATTACTGCAACACACACTCTTTATTACTGTAACACACACTCCTTATTACTGCAACACACACTCTTTATTACTGCAACACACACTCCTTATTACTGTAACACACACTCTTTATTACTGCAACACACACTCTTTGTTACTGTAACACACATGACTATAACACACACTCTTTATTACTGCAACACACACTCTTTATTACTGCAACACACACTCTTTATTACTGTAACACACACTCTGTATTACTGCAACACACACTCTTTATTACTGTAACACACACTCTTTATTACTGCAACACACACTCTTTATTACTGCAACACACACTCTTTATTACTGTAACACACACTCTTTATTACTGCAACACACACTCCTTATTACTGCAACACACACTCTTTATTACTGCAACACACACTCTTTATTACTGCAACACACACTCCTTATTACTGTAACACACACTCTATTACTGCAACACACACTCTTTATTACTGCAACACACACTCTTTATTACTGTAACACACACTCTATTACTGCAACACACACTCTTTATTACTGCAACACACACTCTTTATTACTGTAACACACTCTTTATTACTGTAACACACACTCTTTATTACTGCAACACACACTCTTTATTACTGCAACACACACTCCTTATTACTGCAACACACACTCTTTATTACTGCAACACACACTCTTTATTACTGCAACACACACTCTTTATTACTGTAACACACTCTTTATTACTGTAACACACTCTTTATTACTGCAACACAAACTCTTTATTCCTGTAACACACACTCTTTATTACTGCAACACACACTCTTTATTCCTGTAACACACACTCTGTATTACTGTAACACACACTTTTTATTACTGTAACACACACTCTTTATTCCTGCAACACACACTCTTTATTCCTGTAACACACACTCTTTATTACTGCAACACACACTCTTCATGACTGTAACACACACTCTTTATTACTGTAACACACACTCTGTATTACTGCAACACACACTCTTTATTACTGTAACACACACTCTATTACTGCAACACACACTCTATTACTGCAACACACACTCTTTATTACTGTAACACACACTCCTTATTACTGCAACACACACTCTTTATTACTGCAACACACACTCCTTATTACTGTAACACACACTCTTTATTACTGCAACACACACTCTTTGTTACTGTAACACACATGACTATAACACACACTCTTTATTACTGCAACACACACTCTTTATTACTGCAACACACACTCTTTATTACTGTAACACACACTCTGTATTACTGCAACACACACTCTTTATTACTGTAACACACACTCTTTATTACTGCAACACACACTCTTTATTACTGCAACACACACTCTTTATTACTGTAACACACACTCTTTATTACTGCAACACACACTCCTTATTACTGCAACACACACTCTTTATTACTGCAACACACACTCTTTATTACTGCAACACACACTCCTTATTACTGTAACACACACTCTATTACTGCAACACACACTCTTTATTACTGCAACACACACTCTTTATTACTGTAACACACACTCTATTACTGCAACACACACTCTTTATTACTGCAACACACACTCTTTATTACTGTAACACACTCTTTATTACTGTAACACACACTCTTTATTACTGCAACACACACTCTTTATTACTGCAACACACACTCCTTATTACTGCAACACACACTCTTTATTACTGCAACACACACTCTTTATTACTGTAACACACTCTTTATTACTGTAACACACACTCTTTATTACTGTAACACACACTCTTTATTACTGTAACACACACTCTTTATTACTGCAACACACACTCTGTATTACTGTAACACACACTTTTTATTACTGCAACACAAACTCTTTATTCCTGTAACACACACTCTTTATTACTGCAACACACACTCTTTATTCCTGTAACACACACTCTGTATTACTGTAACACACACTTTTTATTACTGTAACACACACTCTTTATTCCTGCAACACACACTCTTTATTCCTGTAACACACACTCTTTATTACTGCAACACACACTCTTCATGACTGTAACACACACTCTGTATTCTTTATTACTGTAACACACACTCTTTATTACTGTAACACACACTCTTTATTACTGCAACACACACTCTTTATAACTGTAACACACACTCTTTGTTACTGCAACACACACTCTTTATTACTGTAACACACACTCGTTGTTACTGCAACACACACTCTATGTTATTGCAACACACACTCTTTATTACTGTAACACACACTCTTTATTACTGCAACACACACTCTTTATGACTGCAACATACACTCTATGTTACTGCAACACACACTCTTTGTTACTGCAACACACACTCTTTGTTACTGCAACACACACTCTTTATTACTGTAACACACACTCTTTATTACTGCAACACACACTATGTTACTGCAACACACACTCTTTGTTACTGCAACACACACTATGTTACTGCAACACACACTCTTTGTTACTGCAACACACACTCTTTATTACTGTAACACACACTCTTTGTTACTGCAACACACACTCTTTATTCCTGTAACACACACTCTTTATTACTGCAACACACACTCTTTATTACTGCAACACACACTCTTTATTACTGTAACACACACTCTTTATTACTGCAACACACACTCTTTATTACTGTAACACACACTCTTTATTACTGCAACACACACTCTTTGTTACTGCAACACACACTCTTTATAGCTGTAACACACACTCGTTGTTACTGCAACACACACTCTTTATTACTGTAACACACACTCTTTATTACTGTAACACACACTCTGTATTACTGTAACACACACTCTTTATTACTGCAACACACACTCTTTATTACTGCAACACACACTCTTTATTACTGTAACACACACTCTTTATTCTTTATTACTGCAACACACACTCTGTATTCTTTATTACTTAACACACACTCTTTATTACTGTAACACACACTCTTTATTACTGCAACACACACTCTTTAGTCCTGTAACACACACTCTTTATTTCTCCAACACACACTCTTTAGTCCTGTAACACACACTCTTTATTTCTCCAACACACACTCTTTAGTCCTGTAACACACGCTCTTTATCACTGCAATACACAGTTTCTCAACAAAAATTTAATTTTACAATATGACACTGAACACATCATGAAAACGTTATAATTTACTTACGGCCAATACTTATTTTACTGAATAGAGCCTGAACTCACCATAATGCTAACTGCTAACTAACAGCTAACTGCTAACAACTAACAGCTAACAAATAACTGCTAACTGCTA